>NW_027554239.1:0-81691 GCF_045843805.1 Urocitellus parryii
CATAGCGATTGAACTTGGAACTACATTATTGTGCCAAGTTCCAAAGAGCTAGCCACAAACCCTGTGTTTGATTTAGATTTCCAACTACATGTTTCCATATTAGGAAAAAAACACAATGAAACCTAACGTTGGAAACGGTTACTGGTAAGGAACGGTTTAACCTAGAAGAACGAAATTTGGTGTGCCAAGTGGGATTTGTGTACTGATCATTATCTGCTAGTATCATCAAGATTGGGTGAAAAAATGTTTGCTGAGATTTCCGGAAACTCGTAGTTTTTTGGAAGCTGGGCAATCCCTGTCAATGAAAGTGATTCTCGTCAGTCTCTGCTAGGAGCTACTTCAATTGGACACCAACCATAGTGATAGAACTTGGAACAACATTATTGTGCCAAGTTTCAAAGAGCTAGCACAAACCGTGTTTGATTTAGAGTTCCAACTTCATAGATCCATATAGGAGAAAACAAGAGTGAAACCTAAACATGAAAACGATTACTGCAAAGGAACTGTTTCACCAAGAAGAACGAAATTCGTTGAGACAAGTAGGATGGGTGTACTGATCAATACCTGCAAGTATCATCAAGATTGGGTGAAAAATGTTTGCTGAGATTTCAGGAAACTCGTAGTTTTTTGGAAGCTTGGCAACCCCTTTCAATGAAAGTGATTCTCGTCAGTCTCTGCTTGGGGCTACTTCAATAGGACACAAACCATAGCCATAGAACTTGGAACTACATTATTGTGCCAAGTTTCAAAGAGCTATCACAAACCGTGTTTGATTTAGTGTTCCAACTACATGTATCCATGTAGGAGAAAACAGAGTGAAACCTAAACATGAAAACGGTTACTGCAAAGGAACGGTTTAACCTAGAAGAACGAAATTTGTTGAGCCAAGTGGGATGGGTGTACTGATCGTTATCTGCCTGTATCATCAAGATTGGGTGAAAAACTGTTTGCTGAGATTTCAGGAAACCCGTAGTTTTTGGAAGCTTGGCAATCCCTGTCATGAAAGTGATTCTCGTCAGTCTCTTCTAGGAGCTACTTCAATAGGACACCAACCATAGCGATAGAACTTGGAACAACATTATTGTGCCAAGTTTCAAAGAGCTAGCACAAACCGTGTTTGATTTAGAGTTCCAACTACATGGATCCATAGAGGAGAAAACAAGAGTGAAACCTAAACATGAAAACGTTACTGCAGAGGAACGGTTTAACCTAGAAGATCGAAATTTGGTGAGCCAAGTGGGATGGGGTGCACTGATCATTACCTGCCAATATCATCAGGATTGGGTGAAAAAATGTTTGCTGAGATTTCAGGAAACTCGTAGTTTTTTGGAAGCTTGGCAACCCCTTTCAATGAAAGTGATTCTCGTCAGTCTCTGCTTGGGGCTACTTCAATAGGAACACAAACCATAGCCATAGAACTTGGAACTACATTATTGTGCCAAGTTCCAAAGAGCTAGCACAAACCGTGTTTGATTTAGATTTCCAACTACATGTTTCCATATAGAGAAAACAGAATGAAACCTAACGATGGAAACGGATTCTGGTAAGGAACGGTTTAACCTAGAAGAACGAAATTTGGTGTGCCAAGTGGGATTTGTGTACTGATCATTACCTGCTAGTATCATCAAGATTGGGTGAAAAAATGTTTGCTGAGATTTCCGGAAACTCGTAGTTTTTGGAAGCTGGGCAATCCCTGTCAATGAAAGTGATTCTCGTCAGTCTCTGCTAGGAGCTACTTCAATTGGACACCAACCATAGTGATAGAACTTGGAACAACATTATTGTGCCAAGTTTCAAAGAGCTAGCACAAACCGTGTTTGATTTAGAGTTCCAACTACATGGATCCATATAGGAGAAAACAAGAGTGAAACCTAAACATGAAAACGGTTACTGCAAAGGAAAGGTTTCACCAAGAAGAACGAAATTCGTTGAGACAAGTAGGATGGGTGTACTGATCATTACCTTCCAGTATCATCAAGATTGGGTGAAAAAATGTTTGCTGGATTTTCAGAAACTCGTAGTTTTTTGGAAGCTTGGCAACCCCTTTCAATGAAATTGATTCTCGTCAGTCTCTGCTTGTGGCTGCTACTTCAATAGGACACAAACCATAGCGATAGAACTTGGAACTACATTTTTGTGCCAAGTTTCAACGAGCTATCACAAACCGTGTTTGATTTAGTGTTCCAACTACATGTATCCATGTAGGAGAAAACAGAGTGAAACCTAAACATGAAAACGGTTACTGCAAAGGAACGGTTTAACCTAGAAGAACGAAATTTGTTGAGCCAAGTGGGATGGTGTACTGATCATTATCTGCCAGTATCATCAAGATTGGGTGAAAAAAGTTTGCTGAGATTTCAGGAAACTCGTAGTTTTTTGGAAGCTTGGCAACCCCTTTCAATGAAAGTGATTCTCGTCAGTCTCTGCTTTGGGGCTACTTCAATAGGACACAAACCATAGCCATAGATCTTGGAACTACATTATTGTGCCAAGTTTCAAAGAGCTATCACAAACCGTGTTTGATTTAGAGTTCCAACTACATGATCCATAGAGGAGAAAACAAGAGTGAAACCTAAACATGAAAACGGTTACTGCAGAGGAACGGTTTAACCTAGAAGATCGAAATTTGGTGAGCCAAGTTTGATGGGTGCACTGATCATTACCTGCCAATTTCTTCAAGATTGGGTGAAAAAATGTTTGCTGAGATTTCAGGAAACTCGTAGTTTTTTGGAAGCTTGGCAACCCCTTTCAATGAAAGTGATTCTCGTCAGTCTCTGCTTGGGGCTACTTCAATAGGACCACCAACCATAGCGATTGAACTTGGAACTACATTATTGTGCCAAGTTCCAAAGAGCTAGCACAAACCGTGTTTGATTTAGATTTCCAACTACATGTTTCCATATAGGAGAAAACAGAATGAAACCTAACGATGGAAACGGTTACTGGTAAGGAACGGTTTAACCTAGAAGAACGAAATTTGGTGTGCCAAGTGGGATTTGTGTACTGATCATTACCTGCTAGTATCATCAAGATTGGGTGAAAAATGTTTGCTGAGATTTCCGGAAACTCGTAGTTTTTTGGAAGCTGGGCAATCCCTGTCAATGAAAGTGATTCTCGTCAGTCTCTGCTTGGGGCTACTTCAATAGGACACCAAACCATAGCGATAGAACTTGGAACTACATTATTGTGCCAAGTTTCAAAGAGCTATCAAAAACCGTGTTTGATTTAGAGTTCCAACTACATGTATCCATATAGGAGAAAACAGAGTGAAACCTAAACATGAAAAACGGTTACTGCAAAGGAACGGTTTTAACCTAGAAGAACGAAATTTGTTGAGCCAAGTGGGATGGGTGTACTGATCATTACCTTCCAGTATCATCAAGATTGGGTGAAAAAATGTTTGCTGAGATTTCAGGAAACCCGTAGTTTTTTGGAAGCTTGGCAATCCCTGTCAATGAAAGTGATTCTCGTCAGTCTCTGCTAGGAGCTACTTCAATTGGACACCAACCATAGTGATAGAACTTGGAACAACATTATTGTGCCAAGTTTCAAAGAGCTAGCACAAACCGTGTTTGATTTAGAGTTCCAAACTACATGGATCCATATAGGAGAAAACAAGAGTGAAACCTAACATGAAACGGTTACTGCAAAGGAACGGTTTTCACCAAGAAGAACGAAATTCGTTGAGACAAGTAGGATGGGTGTACTGATCATTACCTGCAAGTATCATCAAGATTGGGTGAAAAATGTTGCTGAGATTTCAGGAAACTCGTAGTTTTTTGGAAGCTTGGCAACCCCTTTCAATGAAAGTGATTCTCGTCAGTCTGCTTGGGTGGCTACTTCAATAGACACAAACCATAGCCATAGAACTTGGAACTACATTATTGTGCCAAGTTTCAAAGAGGTATCACAAACCGTGTTTGATTTAGTGTTCCAACTACATGTATCCATGTAGGAGAAAACAGAGTGAAACCTAAACATGAAAACGGTTACTGCAAAGGAACGGTTTAACCTAGAAGAACGAATTTGTTGAGCCAAGTGGGATGGGTGTACTAATCATTATCTGCCAGTTTCATCAAGATTTGGGTGAAAAAATGTTTGCTGAGATTTCAGAAACTCGTAGTTTTTTGGAAGCTTGGCAACTCCTTTCAAATGAAAGTGATTCTCGTCAGTCTCTGCTTGGGGCTACTTCAATAGGACACAACCATAGCCATAGAACTTGGAACTACATTATTGTGCAAGTTTCAAAGAGCTATCACAAACCGTGTTGATTTAGAGTTCCAACTACATGGATCCATAGAGGAGAAAACAAGAGTGAAAACCTAAACATGAAAACGGTTACTGCACAGGAAAGGTTTAACCTAGAAGTTCGAAAATTTGGTGAGCCAAGTTTGATGGGTGCACTGATCATTACCTGCCAATATCTTCAAGATTGGGTGAAAAAATGTTTGCTGAGATTTCAGGAAACTCGTAGTTTTTTGGAAGCTTGGCAACCCCTTTCAATGAAAGTGATTCTCGTCAGTCTCTGCTTGGGGCTACTTCAATAGGACAGCAACCATAGCGATTGAACTTGGAACTACATTATTGTGCCAAGTTCCAAAGAGCTAGCACAAACCGTGTTTGATTTAGATTTCCAACTACATGTTTCCATATAGGAGAAAACAGAATGAAACCTAACGATGGAAACGGTTACTGGTAAGGAACGGTTTAACCTAGAAAACGAAATTTGGTGTGCCAAGTGGGATTTGTGTACTGATCATTACCTGCTAGTATCATCAAGATTGGGTGAAAAAAATGTTTGCTGAGATTCCGGAAACTCGTAGTTTTTTGGAAGCTGGGCAATCCCTGTCAATGAAAGTGATTCTCGTCAGTCTCTGCTTGGGGCTACTTCAATAGGACACAAACCATAGCGATAGAACTTGGAACTACATTATTGTGCCAAGTTTCAAAGAGCTATCACAAAACCGTGTTTGATTTAGAGTTCCAACTACATGGATCCATATAGGAGAAAACAGAGTGAAACCTAAACATGAAAACGGTTACTGCAAAGGAACGGTTTAACCTAGAAGAACGAAATTTGTTGAGCCAAGTGGGATGGGTGTACTGATCATTATCTGCCAGTATCATCAAGATTGGGTGAAAAAATGTTTGCTGAGAGTTCAGGAAACACGTAGTTTTTTGGAAGCTTGGCAATCCCTGTCAATGAAAGTGATTCTCGTCAGTCTCTGCTAGGAGCTACTTCAATTGGACACCAACCATAGTGATAGAACTTGGAACAACATTATTGTGCCAAGTTTCAAAGAGCTAGCACAAACCGTGTTTGATTTAGAGTTCCAACTACATGGATCCATATAGGAGAAAACAAGAGTGAAACCTAAACATGAAAACGTTACTGCAAAGGAACGGTTTAACCAAGAAGAACGAAAATTCGTTGAGACAGTAGGATGGGTGTACTGATCATTACCTGCAAGTATCATCAAGATTGGGTGAAAAAATGTTTGCTGAGATTTCAGGAAACTCGTAGTTTTTTGGAAGCTTGGCAACCCCTTTCAATGAAAGTGATTCTCGTCAGTCTCTGCTTGGGGCTACTTCAATAGGACACAAACCATAGCCATAGAACTTGGAACTACATTATTGTGCAAGTTTCAAAGAGCTATCACAAACCGTGTTTGATTTAGTGTTCCAACTACATGTATCCATGTAGGAGAAAACAGAGTGAAACCTAAACATGAAAACGGTTACTGCAAGGAATGGTTTAACCTAGAAGAACGAAATTTATTGAGCCAAGTGGGATGGGTGTACTGATCATTATCTGCCAGTATCATCAAGATTGGGTGAAAAAATGTTTGCTGAGATTTCAGGAAACCCGTAGTTTTTTGGAAGCTTGGCAATCCCTGTCAATGAAAGTGATTCTCGTCAGTCTCTGCTAGGAGCTACTTCAATTGGACACCAACCATAGCGATAGAACTTGGAACAACATTATTGTGCCAAGTTTCAAAGAGCTAGCACAAACCGTGTTTGATTTAGAGTTCCAACTACATGGATCCATATAGGAGAAAACAAGAGTGAAACCTAAACATGAAAACGGTTACTGCAAAGGAACGGTTTAACCTAGAAGAACGAAATTTGTTGAGACAAGTAGGATGGGTGTACTGATCATTACCTGCAAGTATCATCAAGATTGGGTGAAAAATGTTTGCTGAGATTTCAGGAAACTCGTAGTTTTTTGGAAGCTTGGCAACCCCTTTCAATGAAAGTGATTCTCGTCAGTCTCTGCTTGGGGCTACTTCAATAGGACACAAACCATAGCCATAGAACTTGGAACTACATTATTGTGCCAAGTTTCAAAGAGCTATCACAAACCGTGTTTGATTTAGAGTTACAACTACATGGATCCATAGAGGAGAAAACAAGAGTGAAACCTAAAATGAAAACGGTTACTGCAGAGGAACGGTTTAACCTAGAAGATCGAAATTTGGTGAGCCAAGTGGGATGGGTGCACTGATCATTACCTGCCATAATCATCAAGATTGGGTGAAAAAATGTTTGCTGAGATTTCAGGAAACTCGTAGTTTTTTGGAAGCTTGGCAACCCCTTTCAATGAAAGTGATTCTCGTCAGTCTCTGCTTGGGGCTACTTCAATAGGACACAAACCATAGCCATAGAACTTGGAACTACATTATTGTGCCAAGTTTCAAAGAGCTAGCACAAACCGTGTTTGATTTAGAGTTCCAACTACATGGATCCATAGAGGAGAAAACAAGAGTGAAACCTAAACATGAAAACGGTTACTGCAGAGGAACGGTTAACCTAGAAGATCGAAATTTGGTGAGCCAAGTGGGATGGGTGCACTGATCATTACCTGCCAATATCATCAAGATTGGGTGAAAAAATGTTTGCTGAGATTTCAGGAAACTCGTAGTTTTTTGGAAGCTTGGCAACCCCTTTCAATGAAAGTGATTCTCGTCAGTCTCTGCTTGGGGCTACTTCAATAGGACACAAACCATAGCCATAGAACTTGGAACTACATTATTGTGCCAAGTTCCCAAAGAGCTAGCACAAACCGTGTTTGATTTAGATTTCCAACTACATGTTTCCATATAGGAGAAAACAGAATGAAACCTAACGATGGAAACGGTTTCTGGTAAGGAACGGTTTAACCTAGAAGAACGAAATTTGGTGTGCCAAGTGGGATTTGTGTACTGATCATTACCTGCTAGTATCATCAAGATTGGGTGAAAAAATGTTTGCTGAGATTTCCGGAAACTCGTAGTTTTTTGGAAGCTGGGCAATCCCTGTCAATGAAAGTGATTCTCGTCAGTCTCTGCTAGGAGCTACTTTCAATTGGACACCAACCATAGTGATAGAACTTGGAACACATTATTGTGCCAAGTTTCAAAGAGCTAGCACAAACCGTGTTTGATTTAGAGTTCCAACTACATGGATCCATATAGGAGAAAACAAGAGTGAAACCTAAACATGAAAACGGTTACTGCAAAGGAAAGGTTTCACCAAGAAGAACGAAATTCGTTGAGACAAGTAGGGATGGGTGTACTGATCATTACCTTCCAGTATCATCAAGATTGGGTGAAAAAATGTTTGCTGAGATTTCAGGAAACTCGTAGTTTTTTGGAAGCTTGGCAACCCCTTTCAATGAAATTGATTCTCGTCAGTCTCTGCTTGTGGCTGCTACTTCAATAGGACACAAACCATAGCGATAGAACTTGGAACTACATTTTTGTGCCAAGTTTCAAAGAGCTATCACAAACCGTGTTTGATTTAGTGTTCCAACTACATGTATCCATGTAGGAGAAAACAGAGTGAAACCTAAACATGAAAACGGTTACTGCAAAGGAACGGTTTAACCTAGAAGAACGAAATTTGTTGAGCCAAGTGGGATGGGTGTACTGATCATTATCTGCCAGTATCATCAAGATTGGGTGAAAAAATGTTTGCTGAGATTTCAGGAAACTCGTAGTTTTTTGGAAGCTTGGCAACCCCTTTCAATGAAAGTGATTCTCGTCAGTCTCTGCTTGGGGCTACTTCAATAGGACACAAACCATAGCCATAGAACTTGGAACTACATTATTGTGCCAAGTTTCAAAAGAGCTATCACAAACCGTGTTTGATTTAGAGTTCCAACTACATGGATCCATAGAGGAGAAAACAAGAGTGAAACCTAAACATGAAAACGGTTACTGCAGAGGAACGGTTTAACCTAGAAGATCGAAATTTGGTGAGCCAAGTTTGATGGGTGCACTGATCATTACCTGCCAATATCTTCAAGATTGGGTGAAAAAATGTTTGCTGAGATTTCAGGAAACTCGTAGTTTTTTGGAAGCTTGGCAACCCCTTTCAATGAAAGTGATTCTCGTCAGTCTCTGCTTGGGGCTACTTCAATAGGACACCAACCATAGCGATTGAACTTGGAACTACATTATTGTGCCAAGTTCCAAAGAGCTAGCACAAACCGTGTTTGATTTAGATTTCCAACTACATGTTTCCATATAGGAGAAAACAGAATGAAACCTAACGATGAAACGGTTACTGGTAAGGAACGGTTTAACCTAGAAGAATCGAAATTTGGTGTGCCAAGTGGGATTTGTGTACTGATCATTACCTGCTAGTATCATCAAGATTGGGTGAAAAAATGTTTGCTGAGATTTCCGGAAACTCTTAGTTTTTTGGAAGCTGGGCAATCCCTGTCAATGAAAGTGATTCTCGTCAGTCTCTGCTTGGGGCTACTTCAATAGGACACAAACCATAGCGATAGAACTTGGAACTACATTATTGTGCCAAGTTTCAAAGAGCTATCAAAAACCGTGTTTGATTTAGAGTTCCAACTACATGTATCCATATAGGAGAAAACAGAGTGAAACCTAAACATGAAAACGGTTACTGCAAAGGAACGGTTTAACCTAGAAGAACGAAATTTGTTGAGCCAAGTGGGATGGGGTGTACTGATCATTACCTTCCAGTATCATCAAGATTGGGTGAAAAAATGTTTGCTGAGATTTCAGGAAACCCGTAGTTTTTTGGAAGCTTGGCAATCCCTGTCAATGAAAGTGATTCTCGTCAGTCTCTGCTAGGAGCTACTTCAATTGGACACCAACCATAGTGATAGAACTTGGAACAACATTATTGTGCCAAGTTTCAAAGAGCTAGCACAAACCGTGTTTGATTTAGAGTTCCAACTACATGGATCCATATAGGAGAAAACAAGAGTGAAACCTAAACATGAAAACGGTTACTGCAAAGGAACGGTTTCACCAAGAAGAACGAAATTCGTTGAGACAAGTAGGATGGGTGTACTGATCATTACCTGCAAGTATCATCAAGATTGGGTGAAAAAATGTTTGCTGAGATTTCAGGAAACTCGTAAGTTTTTTGGAAGCTTGGCAACCCCTTTCAATGAAAGTGATTCTCGTCAGTCTCTGCTTGGGGCTACTTCAATAGGACACAAACATAGCCATAGAACTTGGAACTACATTATTGTGCCAAGTTTCAAAGAGCTATCACAAACCGTGTTTGATTTAGTGTTCCAACTACATGTATCCATGTAGGAGAAAACAGAGTGAAACCTAAACATGAAAACGGTTACTGCAAAGGAACGGTTTAACCTAGAAGAACGAAATTTGTTGAGCCAAGTGGGATGGGTGTACTAATCATTATCTGCCAGTTTCATCAAGATTGGGTGAAAAAATGTTTGCTGAGATTTCAGGAAACTCGTAGTTTTTTGGAAGCTTGGCAACTCCTTTCAATGAAAGTGATTCTCGTCAGTCTCTGCTTGGGGCTACTTCAATAGGACACAAACCTTAGCGATAGAACTGGAACTACATTATGTGCCAAGTTTCAAAGAGCTATCACAAACCGTGTTTGATTTAGAGTTCCAACTACATGGATCCATAGAGGAGAAAACAAGAGTGAAACCTAAACATGAAAACGGTTACTGCACAGGAACGGTTTAACCTAGAAGTTCGAAATTTGGTGAGCCAAGTTTGATGGGTGCACTGATCATTACCTGCCAATATCTTCAAGATTGGGTGAAAAAATGTTTGCTGAGATTTCAGGAAACTCGTAGTTTTTTGGAAGCTTGGCAACCCCTTTCAATGAAAGTGATTCTCGTCAGTCTCTGCTTGGGGCTACTTCAATAGGACACCAACCATAGCGATTGAACTTGGAACTACATTATTGTGCCAAGTTCCAAAGAGCTAGCACAAACCGTGTTTGATTTAGATTTCCAACTACATGTTTCCATATAGGAGAAAACAGAATGAAACCTAACGATGGAAACGGTTACTGGTAAGGAACGGTTTAACCTAGAAAAACGAAATTTGGTGTGCCAAGTGGGATTTGTGTACTGATCATTACCTGCTAGTATCATCAAGATTGGGTGAAAAAATGTTTGCTGAGATTTCCGGAAACTCGTAGTTTTTTGGAAGCTGGGCAATCCCTGTCAATGAAAGTGATTCTCGTCAGTCTCTGCTTGGGGCTACTTCAATAGGACACAAACCATAGCGATAGAACTTGGAACTACATTATTGTGCCAAGTTTCAAAGAGCTATCACAAACCGTGTTTGAATTTAGAGTTCCAACTACATGGATCCATATAGGAGAAAACAGAGTGAAACCTAAACATGAAAACGGTTACTGCAAAGGAACGGTTTAACCTAGAAGACGAAATTTTTGAGCCAAGTGGGATGGGTGTACTGATCATTATCTGCCAGTATCATCAAGATTGGGTGAAAAAAGTTTGCTGATATTTCAGGAAACCCGTAGTTTTTTGGACGCTTGGCAATCCTGTCAATGAAAGTGATTCTCGTCAGTCTCTGCTAGGAGCTACTTCAATTGGACACCTACCATAGTGATAGAACTTGGAACAACATTATTGTGCCAAGTTTTCAAAGAGCTAGCACAAAACCGTGTTTGATTTAGAGTTCCAACTACATGGATCCATAAAGGAGGAAAACAAGAGTTGAAACCTAAACATGAAAACGGTTACTGCAAAGGAACGGTTTAACCAAGAAGAACGAAATTCGTTGAGACAAGTAGGATGGGTGTACTGATCATTACCTGCAAGTATCATCAAGATTGGGTGAAAAAATGTTTGCTGAGATTTCAGGAAACTCGTAGTTTTTTGGAAGCTTGGCAACCCCTTTCAATGAAAGTGATTCTCGTCAGTCTCTGCTTGGGGCTACTTCAATAGGACACAAACCATAGCCATAGAACTTGGAACTACATTATTGTGCAAGTTTCAAAGAGCTATCACAAACCGTGTTTGATTTAGTGTTCCAACTACATGTATCCATGTAGGAGAAAACAGAGTGAAACCTAAACATGAAAACGGTTACTGCAAAGGAATGGTTTAACCTAGAAGAACGAAATTTATTGAGCCAAGTGGGATGTGTACTGATCATTATCTGCCAGTATCATCAGATTGGGTGAAAAAATGTTTGCTGAGATTTCAGGAAACCCGTAGTTTTTTGGAAGCTTGGCAATCCCTGTCAATGAAAGTGATTCTCGTCAGTCTCTGCTAGGAGCTACTTCAATTGGACACCAACCATAGCGATAGAACTTGGAACAACATTATTGTGCCAAGTTTCAAAGAGCTATGCACAAACCGTGTTTGATTTAGAGTTCCAACTACATGGATCCATATAGGAGAAAACAAGAGTGAAACCTAAACATGAAAACGGTTACTGCAAAGGAACGTTTAACCTAGAAGAACGAATTTGTTGAGACAAGTAGGATGGGTGTACTGATCATTACCTGCAAGTATCATCAAGATTGGGTGAAAAAATGTTTGCTGAGATTTCAGGAAACTCGTAGTTTTTTGGAAGCTTGGCAACCCCTTTCAATGAAAGTGATTCTCGTCAGTCTCTGCTTGGGGCTACTTCAATAGGACACAAACCATAGCCATAGAAACTTGGAACTACATTATTGTGCCAAGTTCAAAGAGCTATCACAAACCGTGTTGATTTAGAGTTACAACTACATGGATCCATAGAGGAGAAAACAAGAGTGAAACCTAAACATGAAAACGGTTACTGCAGAGGAACGGTTTAACCTAGAAGATCGAAATTTGGTGAGCCAAGTGGGATGGGTGCACTGATCATTACCTGCCAATATCATCAAGATTGGGTGAAAAAATGTTTGCTGAGATTTCAGGAAACTCGTAGTTTTTGGAAGCTTGGCAACCCCTTTCAATGAAAGTGATTCTCGTCAGTCTCTGCTTGGGGCTACTTCAATAGGACACCAACCATAGCGATTGAACATGGAACTACATTATTGTGCCAAGTTCCAAAGAGCTAGCACAAACCGTGTTTGATTTAGATTTCCAACTACATGTTTCCATATAGGAGAAAACAGAATGAAACCTAACGATGGAAACGGTTACTGGTAAGGAACGGTTTAACCTAGAAGAACGAAATTTGGTGTGCCAAGTGGGATTTGTGTACTGATCATTACCTGCTAGTATCATCAAGATTGGGTGAAAAAATGTTTGCTGAGATTTCCGGAACTCGTAGTTTTTTGGAAGCTGGGCAATCCCTGTCAATGAAAGTGATTCTCGTCAGTCTCTGCTAGGAGCTACTTCAATTGGACACCAACCATAGTGATAGAACTTGGAACAACATTATTGTGCCAAGTTTCAAAGAGCTAGCACAAACCGTGTTTGATTTAGAGTTCCAACCTACATGGATCCATATAGGAGAAAACAGAAGTGAAACCTAAACATGAAAACGGTTACTGCAAAGGAACGGTTTCACCAAGAAGAACAAAATTCGTTGAGACAAGTAGGATGGGTGTACTGATCATTACCTGCAAGTATCATCAAGATTGGGTGAAAAAATGTTTGCTGAGATTTCAGGAAACTCGTAGTTTTTTGGAAGCTTGGCAACCCCTTTCAATGAAAGTGATTCTCGTCAGTCTCTGCTTGGGGCTACTTCAATAGGACACCAACCATAGCGATTGAACTTGGAACTACATTATTGTGCCAAGTTCCAAAGAGCTAGCACAAACCGTGTTTGATTTAGATTTCCAACTACATGTTTCCATATAGGAGAAAACAGAATGAAACCTAACGATGGAAACGGTTACTGGTAAGGAACGGTTTAACCTAGAAGAACGAAATTTTGGTGTGCCAAGTGGGATTTGTGTACTGATCATTACCTGCTAGTATCATCAAGATTGGGTGAAAAAATGTTTGCTGAGATTTCCGGAACTCGTAGTTTTTTGGAAGCTGGGCAATCCCTGTCCAATGAATGTGATTCTCGTCAGTCTCTGCTAGGAGCTACTTCAATTGGACACCAACCATAGTGATAGAACTTGGTACAAACATTATTGTGCCAAGTTTCAAAGAGCTAGCACAAACCGTGTTTGATTTAGAGTTCCAACTACATGGATTCATATAGGAGAAAACAGAGTGAAACCTAAACATGAAAACGGTTACTGCAAAGGAACGGTTTCACCAAGAAGAACGAAATTCGTTGAGACCAAGTAGGATGGGTGTACTGATCATTACCTGCAAGTATCATCAAGATTGGGTGAAAAAATGTTTGCTGAGATTTCAGGAAACTCGTAGTTTTTTGGAAGCTTGGCAACCCCTTTCAATGAAAGTGATTCTCGGTCAGTCTCTGCTTGGGGCTACTTCAATAGGACACAAACCATAGCCATAGAACTTGGAACTACATTATTGTGCCAAGTTTCAAAGAGCTATCACAAACCGTGTTTGATTTAGTGTTATAACTACATGTATCCATGTAGGAGAAAACAGAGTGAAACCTAAACATGAAAACGGTTACTGCAAAGGAACGGTTTAACCTAGAAGAACGAAATTTGTTGAGCCAAGTGGGATGGGTGTACTGATCATTATCTGCCAGTATCATCAAGATTGGGTGAAAAAATGTTTGCTGATATTTCAGGAAACCCGTAGTTTTTTGGAAGCTTGGCAATCCCTGTCAATGAAGTGATTCTCGTCAGTCTCTGCTAGGAGCTACTTCAATAGGACACACCAACCATAGCGATAGAACTTGGAACAACATTATTGTGCCAAGTTTCAAAGAGCTAGCACAAACCGTGTTTGATTTAGAGTTCCAACTACATGGATCCATATAGGAGAAAACAGAGTGAAACCTAAACATGAAAACGGTTACTGCAAAGGAACTGTTTAACCTAGAAGAACGAAATTTGGTGAGCCAAGTGGGATTGGTGTACTGATCATTACCTTCCAGTATCATCAAGATTGGGTGAAAAAAATGTTTGCTGAGATTTCAGGAAACTCGTAGTTTTTTGGAAGCTTGGCAACCCCTTTCAATGAAAGTGATTCTCGTCAGTCTCTGCTTGGGCTACTTCAATAGACACAAACCATAGCCATAGAACTTGGAACTACATTATTGTGCCAAGTTTCAAAGAGCTATCACAAACCGTGTTTGATTTAGAGTTACAACTACATGGATCATAGAGGAGAAAACAAGAGTGAAACCTAAACATGAAAAACGGTTAATGCAGAGGAACGGTTTAACCTAGAAGATCGAAATTTGGTGAGCCAAGTGAGATGGGTGCACTGATCATTACCTGCCAATATCATCAAGATTGGGTGAAAAAATGTTTGCTGTGATTTCAGGAAACTCGTAGTTTTTTGGAAGCTTGGCAACCCCTTTCAATGAAAGTGATTCTCGTCAGTCTCTGCTTGGGGCTACTTCAATAGGACACCAACCATAGCGATTGAACTTGGAACTACATTATTGTGCCAAGTTCCAAAGAGCTAGCACAAACCGTGTTTGATTTAGATTTCCAACTACATGTTTCCATATAGGAGAAAACAGAATGAAACCTAACGATGGAAACTTTACTGGTAAGGAACGGTTTAACCTAGAAGAACGAAATTTGGTGTGCCAAGTGGGATTTGTTACTGATCATTACCTGCTAGTATCATCAAGATTGGGTGAAAAAATGTTTGCTGAGATTTCCGGAAACTCGTAGTTTTTTGGAAGCTGGCAATCCCTGTCAATGAAAGTGATTCTCGTCAGTCTCTGCTAGGAGCTACTTCAATTGGACACCAACCATAGTGATAGAACTTGGAACAACATTATTGTGCCAAGTTTCAAAGAGCTAGCACAAACCGTGTTTGATTTAGAGTTCCAACTACATGGATCCATATAGGAGAAAACAAGAGTGAAACCTAAACATGAAAACGGTTACTGCAAGGAAAGGTTTCACCAAGAAGAACGAAATTCGTTGAGACAAGTAGGATGGGTGTACTGATCATTACCTGCAAGTATCATCAAGATTTGGGTGAAAAAATGTTTGCTGAGATTTCAGGAAACTCGTAGTTTTTTGGAAGCTTGGCAACCCCTTTCAATGAAAGTGATTCTCGTCAGTCTCTGCTTGGGGCTACTTCAATAGGACACAAACCATAGCCATAGAACTTGGAACTACATTATTGTGCCAAGTTTCAAAGAGCTATCACAAACCGTGTTTGATTTAGTGTTCCAACTACATGTATCCATGTAGGAGAAACAGAGTGAAACCTAAACATGAAAACGGTTACTGCAAAGGAACGGTTTAACCTAGAAGAACGAAATTTGTTGAGCCAAGTGGGATGGGTGTACTGATCATTATCTGCCAGTATCATCAAGATTGGGTTGAAAAATGTTTGCTGAGATTTCAGGAAACCCGTAGTTTTTTGGAAGCTTGGCAATCCCTGTCAATGAACGTGATTCTCGTCAGTCTCTGCTAGGAGCTACTTCAATAGGACACCAACCATAGCGATAGAACTTGGAACAACATTATTGTGCCAAGTTTCAAAGAGCTAGCACAAACCGTGTTTGATTTAGAGTTCCAACTACATGGATCCATATAGGAGAAAACAAGAGTGAAACCTAAACATGAAAACGGTTACTGCAAAGGAACTGTTTAACCTAGAAGAACGAAATTTGGTGAGCCAAGTGGGATTGGTGTAATGATCATTACCTTCCAGTATCATCAAGATTGGGTGAAAAATGTTTGCTGAGATTTCAGGAAACTCGTAGTTTTTTGGAAGCTTGGCAACCCCTTTCAATGAAAGTGATTCTCGTCAGTCTCTGCTTGGGGCTACTTCAATAGGACACAAACCATAGCCATAGAACTTGGAACTACATTATTGTGCCAAGTTCCAAAGAGCTAGCACAAACCGTGTTTGATTTAGATTTCCAACTACATGTTTCCATATAGGAGAAAACAGAATGAAACCTAACGATGGAAACGGTTACTGGTAAGGAACGGTTTAACCTAGAAGAACGAAATTTGGTGTGCCAAGTGGATTTGTGTACTGATCATTACCTGCTAGTATCATCAAGATTGGGTGAAAAAATGTTTGCTGAGATTTCAGGAAACTCGTAGTTTTTTGGAAGCTGGACAATCCCTGTCAATGAAAGTGATTCTCGTCAGTCTCTGCTTGGGGCTACTTCAATAGGACACAAACCATTAGCGATAGAACTTGGAACTACATTATTGTGCCAAGTTTCAAAGAGCTATCAAAAACCGTGTTTGATTTAGAGTTCCAACTACATGGATCCATATAGGAGAAAACAGAGTGAAACCTAAAACATGAAAACGGTTACTGCAAAGGAACGGTTTAACCTAGAAGGACGAAATTTGTTGAGCCAAGTGGGATGGGTGTACTGATCATTATCTGCCAGTATCATCAAGATTGGGTGAAAAAAATGTTTGCTGAGATTTCAGGAAACGCGTAGTTTTTTTGGAAGCTTGGCAATCCCTGTCAATGAAAGTTATTCTCGTCAGTCTCTGCTAGGAGCTACTTCAATAGGACACCAACCATAGCGATAGAACTTGGAACAACATTATTGTGCCAAGTTTCAAAGAGCTAGCACAAACCGTGTTTGATTTAGAGTTCCAACTACATGGATCCATATAGGAGAAAAACAGAGTGAAACCTAAACATGAATACGGTTACTGCAAAGGAACTGTTTAACCTAGAAGAACGAAATTTGGTGAGCCAAGTGGGATGGTGTACTGATCATTACCTTCCAGTATCATCAAGATTGGGTGAAAAAATGTTTGCTGAGATTTCAGGAAACTCGTAGTTTTTTGGAAGCTTGGCAACCCCTTTCAATGAAATTGATTCTCGTCAGTCTCTGCTTGTGGCTGCTACTTCAATAGGACACAAACCATAGCGATAGAACTTGGAACTACATTTTTGTGCCAAGTTTCAAAGAGCTAGCACAAACCGTGTTTGATTTAGAGTTCCAACTACATGTATTCCATATAGGAGAAAAACAGAGTGAAACCTAAACATGAAAACGGTTACTGCAAAGGAACGGTTTAACCTAGAAGAACGAAAATTTGTTGAGCCAAGTGGGATGGGTGTACTGATCATTATCTGCCAGTATCATCAAGATTTGGGTGAAAAAATGTTTGCTGAGATTTCAGGAAACTCGTAGTTTTTTGGAAGTTGGCAACCCCTTTCAATGAAAGTGATTCTCATCAGTCTCTGCTTGGGGCTAATTCAATAGGACACAAACCATAGCGATAGAACTTGGAACTACAATATTGTGCCAAGTTTCAAAGAGCTAGCACAAACCGTGTTTGATTTAGAGTTGCAACTACATGTATCCATATAGGAGAAAACAGAGTGAAACCTAAACATGAAAACGGTTACTGCAAAGGATCGGTTTAACCTAGAAGAACGAGATTTTCGTGAGCCAAGTGGGATTGGTGTACTGATCATTATCTGCCAGTATCATCAAGATTGGGTGAAAAAATGTTTGCTGAGATTTCAGGAAACTCGTAGTTTTTTGGAAGCTTGGCAACCCCTTTCAATGAAAGTGATTCTCGTCAGTCTCTGCTTGGGGCTACTTCAATAGGACACAAACCATAGCCATAGAACTTGGAACTACATTATTGTGCCAAGTTTCAAAGAGCTAGCACAAACCGTGTTTGATTTAGAGTTTCAACTACATGTATCCATATAGGAGAAAACAAGAGTGAAACCTAAACATGAAAACGGTTACTGCAAAGGAACGGTTTAACCTAGAAGAACGAAATTTCTTGAGACCAGTAGGATTGGTGTACTGATCATTACCTGCAAGTATCATCAAGATTGGGTGAAAAAATGTTTGCTGAGATTTCAGGAAACTCTTAGTTTTTTGGAAGCTTGGCAACCCCTTTCAATGAAAGTGATTCCGTCAGTCTCTGCTTGGGGCTACTTCAATAGGACACAAACCATAGCGATAGAACTTGGAACTACATTATTGTGCCAAGTTTCAAAAGAGCTATCAAAAACCGTGTTTGATTTAGAGTTCCAAATACATGTATCCATATAGGAGAAAACAGAGTGAAACCTAAACATGAAAACGGTTACTGCAAAGGAACGGTTTACCTAGAAGAACGAAATTTGTTGAAGCCAAGTGGGATGGGTGTACTGATCATTATCTGCCAGTATCATCAAGATTGGGTGAAAAAATGTTTGCTGAGATTTCAGGAAACCCGTAGTTTTTTGGAAGCTTGGCAATCCCTGTCAATGAAAGTGATTCTCGTCATTCTCTGCTAGGAGCTACTTCAATTGGACACCAACCATAGTGATAGAACTTGGAACAACATTATTGTGCCAAGTTTCAAATGGCTAGCACAAACCGTGTTTGATTTAGAGTTCCAACTACATGGATCCATATAGGAGAAAACAAGAGTGAAAACCTAAACATGAAAACGGTTACTGCAAAGGAACGGTTTAACCAAGAAGAACGAAATTCGTTGAGACAAGTAGGAATGGGTGTACTGATACATTACCTGCAAGTATCATCAAGATTGGGTGAAAAAATGTTGCTGAGATTTCAGGAAACTCGTAGTTTTTTGGAAGCTTGGCAACCCCTTTCCAATGAAAGTGATTCTCGTCAGTCTCTGCTTGGGGCTACTTCAATAGGACACAAACCATAGCCATAGAACTTGGAACTACATTATTGTGCCAAGTTTCAAAGAGCTATCACAAACCGTGTTTGATTTAGTGTTCCAACTACATGTATCCATGTAGGAGAAAACAGAGTGAAACCTAAACATGAAAACGGTTACTGCAGAGGAACGGTTTAACCTAGAAGAACGAAATTTGTTGAGCCAAGTGGGATGGGTGTACTGATCATTATCTGCCAGTATCATCAAGATTGGGTGAAAAAATGTTTGCTGAGATTTCAGGAAACTCGTAGTTTTTTGGAAGCTTGGCAACCCCTTTCAATGAAAGTGATTCTCGTCAGTCTCTGCTTGGGGCTACTTCAATAGGACACAAACCATAGCGATAGAACTTGGAACTACATTATTGTGCAAAGTTTCAAAGAGCTAGCACAAACCGTGTTTGATTTTAGAGTTCCAACTACATGGATCCATATAGGAGAAAACAAGAGTGAAACCTAAACATGAAACGGTTACTGCAGAGGAACGGTTTAACCTAGAAGATCGAAATTTGGTGAGCCAAGTGGGATGGGTGCACTGATCATTACCTGCCAATATCATCAAGATTGGGTGAAAAAATGTTTGCTGAGATTTCAGGAAACTCGTAGTTTTTTGGAAGCTTGGCAACCCCTTTCAATGAAAGTGATTCTCGTCAGTCTCTGCTTGGGGCTACTTCAATAGGACACCAACCATAGCGATAGAACTTGGAACTACATTATTGTGCCAAGTTCCAAAGAGCTAGCACAAACCGTGTTTTGATTTAGATTTCCAACTACATGTTTCCATATAGGAGAAAACAGAGTGAAACCTAAACATGAAAACGGTTACTGCAAAGGAACGGTTTAACCTAGAAGGACGAAATTTGTTGAGCCAAGTGGGATGGGTGTACTGATCATTATCTGCCAGTATCATCAAGATTGGGTGAAAAAATGTTTGCTGAGATTTCAGGAAACGCGTAGTTTTTTGGAAGCTTGGCAATCCCTGTCAATGAAAGTGATTCTCGTCAGTCTCTGCTAGGAGCTACTTCAATAGGACACCAACCATAGCGATAGAACTTGGAACAACATTATTGTGCCAAGTTTTTTTTCAAAGAGCTAGCACAAACCGTGTTTGATTTAGAGTGAAACCTAAACATGAAAACGGTTACTGCAAAGGAACTGTTTAACCTAGAAGAACGAAATTTGGTGAGCCAAGTGGGATTGGTGTACTGATCATTACCTTCCAGTATCATCAAGATTGGGTGAAAAAATGTTTGCTGAGATTTCAGGAAACTCGTAGTTTTTTGGAAGCTTGGCAACCCCTTTCAATGAAATTGATTCTCGTCAGTCTCTGCTTGTGGCTGCTACTTCAATAGGACACAAACCATAGCGATAGAACTTGGAACTACATTTTTGTGCCAAGTTTCAAAGAGCTAGCACAAACCGTGTTTGATTTAGAGTTCCAACTACATGTATCCATATAGGAGAAAACAGAGTGAAACCTAAACATGAAAACGGTTACTGCAAAGGAACGGTTTAACCTAGAAGAACGAAATTTGTTGAGCCAAGTGGGATGGGTGTACTGATCATTATCTGCCAGTATCATCAAGATTGGGTGAAAAAATGTTTGCTGAGATTTCAGGAAACTCGTAGTTTTTTGGAAGCTTGGCAACCCCTTTCAATGAAAGTGATTCTCGTCAGTCTCTGCTTGGGGCTAATTCAATAGGACACAAACCATAGCGATAGAACTTGGAACTACAATATTGTGCCAAGTTTCAAAGAGCTAGCACAAACCGTGTTTGATTTAGAGTTGCAACTACATGTATCCATATAGGAGAAAACAGAGTGAAACCTAAACATGAAAACGGTTACTGCAAAGGATCGGTTTAACCTAGAAGAACGAGATTTCGTGAGCCAAGTGGGATTGGTGTACTGATCATTATCTGCCAGTATCATCAAGATTGGGTGAAAAAATGTTTGCTGAGATTTCAGGAAACTCGTAGTTTTTTGGAAGCTTGGCAACCCCTTTCAATGAAAGTGATTCTCGTCAGTCTCTGCTTGGGGCTACTTCAATAGGACACAAACCATAGCCATAGAACTTGGAACTACATTATTGTGCCAAGTTTCAAAGAGCTAGCACAAACCGTGTTTGATTTAGAGTTTCAACTACATGTATCCATATAGGAGAAAACAAGAGTGAAACCTAAACATGAAAACGGTTACTGCAAAGGAACGGTTTAACCTAGAAGAACGAAATTTCTTGAGACCAGTAGGATTGGTGTACTGATCATTACCTGCAAGTATCATCAAGATTGGGTGAAAAAATGTTTGCTGAGATTTCAGGAAACTCGTAGTTTTTTGGAAGCTTGGCAACCCCTTTCAATGAAAGTGATTCTCGTCAGTCTCTGCTTGGGGCTACTTCAATAGGACACAAACCATAGCGATAACTTGGCACATATTGTGCCAAGTTTCAAGAGCTATCAAAAACCGTGTTTGATTTAGAGTTCCAACTACATGTATCCATATAGGAGAAAACAGAGTGAAACCTAAACATGAAAACGGTTACTGCAAAGGAACGGTTTAACCTAGAAGAACGAAATTTGTTGAGCCAAGTGGGATGGGTGTACTGATCATTATCTGCCAGTATCATCAAGATTGGGTGAAAAAATGTTTGCTGAGATTTCAGGAAACCCGTAGTTTTTTGGAAGCTTGGCAATCCCTGTCAATGAAAGTGATTCTCGTCATTCTCTGCTAGGAGCTACTTCAATTGGACACCAACCATAGTGATAGAACTTGGAACAACATTATTGTGCCAAGTTTCAAATGGCTAGCACAAACGTGTTTGATTTAGAGTTCCAACTACATGGATCCATATAGGAGAAAAACAAGAGTGAAACCTAAACATGAAAACGGTTACTGCAAAGGAACGTTTAACCAAGAAGAACGAAATTCGTTGAGACAAGTAGGATGGGTGTACTGATCATTACCTGCAAGTATCATCAAGATTGGGTGAAAAAATGTTTGCTGAGATTTCAGGAAACTCGTAGTTTTTTGGAAGCTTGGCAACCCCTTTCAATGAAAGTGATTCTCGTCAGTCTCTGCTTGTGGCTACTTCAATAGGACACAAACCATAGCCATAGAACTTGGAACTACATTATTGTGCCAAGTTTTCTAAGAGCTATCACAAACCGTGTTTGATTTAGTGTTCCAACTACATGTATCCATGTAGGAGAAAACAGAGTGAAACCTAAACATGAAAACGGTTACTGCAAAGGAACGGTTTAACCTAGAAGAACGAAATTTGTTGAGCCAAGTGGGATGGGTGTACTGATCATTATCTGCCAGTATCATCAAGATTGGGTGAAAAAATGTTTGCTGAGATTTCAGGAAACCCGTAGTTTTTTGGAAGCTTGGCAATCCCTGTCAATGAAAGTGATTCTCGTCATTCTCTGCTAGGAGCTACTTCAATTGGACACCAACCATAGTGATAGAACTTGGAACAACATTATTGTGCCAAGTTTCAAATGGCTAGCACAAACCGTGTTTGATTTAGAGTTCCAACTACATGGATCCATATAGGAGAAAACAAGAGTGAAACCTAAACATGAAAACGGTTACTGCAAAGGAACGGTTTAACCAAGAAGAACGAAATTCGTTTAGACAAGTAGGATGGGTGTACTGATCATTACCTGCCAATATCATCAAGATTGGGTGAAAAAATGTTTGCTGAGATTTCAGGAAACCCGTAGTTTTTTGGAAGCTTGGCAACCCCTTTCAATGAAAGTGATTCTCGTCAGTCTCTGCTTGGGGCTACTTCAATAGGACACCAACCATAGCGATTGAACTTGGAACTACATTATTGTGCCAAGTTCCAAAGAGCTAGCACAAACCGTGTTTGATTTAGATTTCCAACTACATGTTTCCATATAGGAGAAAACAGAATGAAACCTAACGATGGAAACGGTTACTGGTAAGGAACGGTTTAACCTAGAAGAACGAAATTTGGTGTGCCAAGTGGGATTTGTGTACTGATCATTACCTGCTAGTATCATCAAGATTGGGTGAAAAATGTTTGCTGAGATTTCAGGAAACGCGTAGTTTTTTGGAAGATTGGCAATCCCTGTCAATGAAAGTGATTCTCGTCAGTCTCTGCTAGGAGCTACTTCAATAGGACACCAACCATAGCGATAGAACTTGGAACAACATTATTGTGCCAAGTTTCAAAGAGCTAGCACAAACCGTGTTTGATTTAGAGTTCCAACTACATGGATCCATATAGGAGAAAACAGAGTGAAACCTAAACATGAAAACGGTTACTGCAAAGGAACTGTTTAACCTAGAAGAACGAAATTTGGTGAGCCAAGTGGGATTGGTGTACTGATCATTACCTTCAAGTATCATCAAGATTGGGTGAAAAAATGTTTGCTGAGATTTCAGGAACTCGTAGTTTTTTGGAAGCTTGGCAACCCCTTTCAATGAAAGTGATTCTCGTCAGTCTCTGCTTGTGGCTGCTACTTCAATAGGACACAAACCATAGCGATAGAAATTGGAACTACATTTTTGTGCCAAGTTTCAAAGAGCTAGCACAAACCGTGTTTGATTTAGAGTTCCAACTACATGTATCCATATAGGAGAAAACAGAGTGAAACCTAAACATGAAAACGGTTACTGCAAAGGAACGGTTTAACCTAGAAGAACGAAATTTGTTGAGCCAAGTGGGATGGGTGTACTGATCATTATCTGCCAGTATCATCAAGATTGGGTGAAAAAATGTTTGCTGAGATTTCAGGAAACTCGTAGTTTTTTGGAAGCTTGGCAACCCCTTTCAATGAACGTGATTCTCGTCAGTCTCTGCTTGGGGCTAATTCAATAGGACACAAACCATAGCAATAGAACTTGGAACTACAATATTGTGCCAAGTTTCAAAGAGCTAGCACAAACCGTGTTTGATTTAGAGTTGCAACTACATGTATCCATATAGGAGAAAACAGAGTGAAACCTAAACATGAAAACGGTTACTGCAAAGGAACGGTTTAACCTAGAAGAACGAGATTTCGTGAGCCAAGTGGGATTGGTGTACTGATCATTATCTGCCAGTATCATCAAGATTGGGTTGAAAAAATGTTTGCTGAGATTTCAGGAAACTCGTAGTTTTTTGGAAGCTTGGCAACCCCTTTCAATGAAAGTGATTCTCGTCAGTCTCTGCTTGGGGCTACTTCAATAGGACACAAACCATAGCCATAGAACTTGGAACTACATTATTGTGCCAAGTTTCAAAGAGCTAGCACAAACCGTGTTTGATTTAGAGTTTCAACTACATGTATCCATATAGGAGAAAACAAGAGTGAAACCTAAACATGAAAACGGTTACTGCAAAGGAACGGTTTAACCTAGAAGAACGAAATTTCTTGAGACCAGTAGGATTGGTGTACTGATCATTACCTGCAAGTATCATCAAGATTGGGTGAAAAAATGTTTGCTGAGATTTCAGGAAACTCGTAGTTTTTTGGAAGCTTTGCAACCCCTTTCAATGAAAGTGATTCTCGTCAGTCTCTGCTTGGGGCTACTTCAATAGGACACAAACCATAGCGATAGAACTTGGAACTACATTATTGTGCCAAGTTTCAAAGAGCTATCAAAAACCGTGTTTGATTTAGAGTTCCAACTACATGTATCCATATAGGAGAAAACAGAGTGAAACCTAAACATGAAAACGGTTACTGCAAAGGAACGGTTTAACCTAGAAGAACGAAATTTGTTGAGCCAAGTGGGATGGGTGTACTGATCATTATCTGCCAGTATCATCAAGATTGGGTGAAAAAATGTTTGCTGAGATTTCAGGAAACCCGTAGTTTTTTGGAAGCTTGGCAATCCCTGTCAATGAAAGTGATTCTCGTCATTCTCTGCTAGGAGCTACTTCAATTGGGACACCAACCATAGTGATAGAACTTGGAACAACATTATTGTGCCAAGTTTCAAAGAGCTAGCACAAACCGTGTTTGATTTAGAGTTCCAACTACATGGATCCATATAGGAGAAAACAAGAGTGAAACCTAAACATGAAAACGGTTACTGCAAAGGAACGGTTTAACCAAGAAGAACGAAATTCGTTGAGACAAGTAGGATGGGTGTACTGATCATTACCTGCAAGTATCATCAAGATTGGGTGAAAAAATGTTTGCTGAGATTTCAGGAAACTCGTAGTTTTTTGGAAGCTTGGCAACCCCTTTCAATGAAAGTGATTCTCGTCAGTCTCTGCTTGGGGCTACTTCAATAGGACACAAACCATAGCCATAGAACTTGGAACTACATTATTGTGCCAAGTTTCAAAGAGCTATCACAAACCGTGTTTGATTTAGTGTTCCAACTACATGTATCCATGTAGGAGAAAACAGAGTGAAACCTAAACATGAAAACGGTTACTGCAAAGGAACGGTTTAACCTAGAAGAACGAAATTTGTTGAGCCAAGTGGGATGGGTGTACTGATCATTATCTGCCAGTATCATCAAGATTGGGTGAACAAATGTTTGCTGAGATTTCAGGAAACTCGTAGTTTTTTGGAAGCTTGGCAACCCCTTTCAATGAAAGTGATTCTCGTCAGTCTGTGCTTGGGGCTACTTCAATAGGACACAAACCATAGCGATAGAACTTGGAACTACATTATTGTGCAAAGTTTCAAAGAGCTAGCACAAACCGTGTTTGATTTAGAGTTCCAACTACATGGATCCATATAGGAGAAAACAAGAGTGAAACCTAAACATGAAAACGGTTACTGCAGAGGAACGGTTTAACCTAGAAGATCGAAATTTGGTGAGCCAAGTGGGGATGGGTGCACTGATCATTACCTGCCAATATCATCAAGATTGGGTGAAAAAATGTTTGCTGAGATTTCAGGAAACTCGTAGTTTTTTGGAAGCTTGGCAACCCCTTTCAATGAAAGTGATTCTCGTCAGTCTCTGCTTGGGGCTACTTCAATAGGACACCAACCATAGCGATAGAACTTGGAACTACATTATTGTGCCAAGTTCCAAAGAGCTAGCACAAACCGTGTTTGATTTAGATTTCCAACTACATGTTTCCATATAGGAGAAAACAGAGTGAAACCTAAACATGAAAACGGTTACTGCAAAGGAACGGTTTAACCTAGAAGGACGAAATTTGTTGAGCCAAGTGGGATGGGTGTACTGATCATTATCTGCCAGTATCATCAAGATTGGGTGAAAAAATGTTTGCTGAGATTTCAGGAAACGCGTAGTTTTTTGGAAGCTTGGCAATCCCTGTCAATGAAAGTGATTCTCGTCAGTCTCTGCTAGGAGCTACTTCAATAGGACACCAGCCATAGCGATAGAACTTGGAACAACATTATTGTGCCAAGTTTCAAAGAGCTAGCACAAACCGTGTTTGATTTAGAGTTCCAACTACATGGATCCATATAGGAGAAAACAGAGTGAAACCTAAACATGAAAACGGTTACTGCAAAGGAACTGTTTAACCTAGAAGAACGAAATTTGGTGAGCCAAGTGGGATTGGTGTACTGATCATTACCTTCCAGTATCATCAAGATTGGGTGAAAAAATGTTTGCTGAGATTTCAGGAAACTCGTAGTTTTTTGGAAGCTTGGCAACCCCTTTCAATGAAATTGATTCTCGACAGTCTCTGCTTGTGGCTGCTACTTCAATAGGACACAAACCATAGCGATAGAACTTGGAACTACATTTTTGTGCCAAGTTTCAAAGAGCTAGCACAAACCGTGTTTGATTTAGAGTTCCAACTACATGTATCCATATAGGAGAAAACAGAGTGAAACCTAAACATGAAAACGGTTACTGCAAAGGAACGGTTTAACCTAGAAGAACGAAATTTGTTGAGCCAAGTGGGATGGGTGTACTGATCATTATCTGCCAGTATCATCAAGATTGGGTGAAAAAATGTTTGCTGAGATTTCAGGAAACTCGTAGTTTTTTGGAAGCTTGGCAACCCCTTTCAATGAAAGTGATTCTCGTCAGTCTCTGCTTGGGGCTAATTCAATAGGACACAAACCATAGCGATAGAACTTGGAACTACAATATTGTGCCAAGTTTCAAAGAGCTAGCACAAACCGTGTTTGATTTAGAGTTGCAACTACATGTATCCATATAGGAGAAAACAGAGTGAAACCTAAACATGAAAACGGTTACTGCAAAGGATCGGTTTAACCTAGAAGAACGAGATTTCGTGAGCCAAGTGGGATTGGTGTACTGATCATTATCTGCCAGTATCATCAAGATTGGGTGAAAAAATGTTTGCTGAGATTTCAGGAAACTCGTAGTTTTTTGGAAGCTTTGCAACCCCTTTCAATGAAAGTGATTCTCGTCAGTCTCTGCTTGGGGCTACTTCAATAGGACACAAACCATAGCCATAGAACTTGGAACTACATTATTGTGCCAAGTTTCAAAGAGCTAGCACAAACCGTGTTTGATTTAGAGTTTCAACTACATGTATCCATATAGGAGAAAACAAGAGTGAAACCTAAACATGAAAACGGTTACTGCAAAGGAACGGTTTAACCTAGAAGAACGAAATTTCTTGAGACCAGTAGGATTGGTGTACTGATCATTACGTGCAAGTATCATCAAGATTGGGTGAAAAAATGTTTGCTGAGATTTCAGGAAACTCGTAGTTTTTTGGAAGCTTGGCAACCCCTTTCAATGAAAGTGATTCTCGTCAGTCTCTGCTTGGGGCTACTTCAATAGGACACAAACCATAGCGATAGAACTTGGAACTACATTATTGTGCCAAGTTTCAAAGAGCTATCAAAAACCGTGTTTGATTTAGAGTTCCAACTACATGTATCCATATAGGAGAAAACAGAGTGAAACCTAAACATGAAAACGGTTACTGCAAAGGAACGGTTTAACCTAGAAGAACGAAATTTGTTGAGCCAAGTGGGATGGGTGTACTGATCATTATCTGCCAGTATCATCAAGATTGGGTGAAAAAATGTTTGCTGAGATTTCAGGAAACCCGTAGTTTTCTGGAAGCTTGGCAATCCCTGTCAATGAAAGTGATTCTCGTCATTCTCTGCTAGGAGCTACTTCAATTGGACACCAACCATAGTGATAGAACTTGGAACAACATTATTGTGCCAAGTTTCAAATGGCTAGCACAAACCGTGTTTGATTTAGAGTTCCAACTACATGGATCCATATAGGAGAAAACAAGAGTGAAACCTAAACATGAAAACGGTTACTGCAAAGGAACGGTTTAACCAAGAAGAACGAAATTCGTTGAGACAAGTAGGATGGGTGTACTGATCATTACCTGCAAGTATCATCAAGATTGGGTGAAAAAATGTTTGCTGAGATTTCAGGAAACTCGTAGTTTTTTGGAAGCTTGGCAACCCCTTTCAATGAAAGTGATTCTCGTCAGTCTCTGCTTGGGGCTACTTCAATAGGACACAAACCATAGCCATAGAACTTGGAACTACATTATTGTGCCAAGTTTCAAAGAGCTATCACAAACCGTGTTTGATTTAGTGTTCCAACTACATGTATCCATGTAGGAGAAAACAGAGTGAAACCTAAACATGAAAACGGTTACTGCAAAGGAACGGTTTAACCTAGAAGAACGAAATTTGTTGAGCCAAGTGGGATGGGTGTACTGATCATTATCTGCCAGTATCATCAAGATTGGGTGAAAAAATGTTTGCTGAGATTTCAGGAAACTCGTAGTTTTTTGGAAGCTTGGCAACCCCTTTCAATGAAAGTGATTCTCGTCAGTCTGTGCTTGGGGCTACTTCAATAGGACACAAACCATAGCGATAGAACTTGGAACTACATTATTGTGCAAAGTTTCAAAGAGCTAGCACAAACCGTGTTTGATTTAGAGTTCCAACTACATGGATCCATATAGGAGAAAACAAGAGTGAAACCTTAAACATGAAAACGGTTACTGCAGAGGAACGGTTTAACCTAGAAGATCGAAATTTGGTGAGCCAAGTGGGATGGGTGCACTGATCATTACCTGCCAATATCATCAAGATTGGGTGAAAAAATGTTTGCTGAGATTTCAGGAAACTCGTAGTTTTTTGGAAGCTTGGCAACCCCTTTCAATGAAAGTGATTCTCGTCAGTCTCTGCTTGGGGCTACTTCAATAGGACACCAACCATAGCGATAGAACTTGGAACTACATTATTGTGCCAAGTTCCAAAGAGCTAGCACAAACCGTGTTTGATTTAGATTTCCAACTACATGTTTCCATATAGGAGAAAACAGAATGAAACCTAACGATGGAAACGGTTACTGGTAAGGAACGGTTTAACCTAGAAGAACGAAATTTGGTGTGCCAAGTGGGATTTGTGTACTGATCATTACCTGCTAGTATCATCAAGATTGGGTGAAAAAATGTTTGCTGAGATTTCCGGAAACTCGTAGTTTTTTGGAAGCTGGGCAATCCCTGTCAATGAAAGTGATTCTCGTCAGTCTCTGCTTGGGGCTACTTCAATAGGACACAAAGCATAGCGATAGAACTTGGAACTACAATATTGTGCCAAGTTTCAAAGAGCTAGCACAAACCGTGTTTGATTTAGAGTTCCAACTTCATGTATCCATATAGGAGAAAACAAGAGTGAAACCTGAACATGAAACGATTACTGCAAAGGAGCGGTTTAACCTAGAATAACGAAATTTGGTGAGCCAAGTGGGATTGGTGTACTGATCATTACCTGCCAATATCATCAAGATTGGGTGAGAAAATGTTTGCTGAGATTTCAGGAAACTCGTAGTTTTTTGGAAGCTTGGCACCCCCTTTCAATTAAAGTGATACTCGTCAGTCTCTGCTTGGGGCTACTTCAATAGGACCCAAAGCATAGCGATAGAACTTGGAACTGCATTATTGTGCCAAGTTTCAAAGACCTAGCACAAACCGTGTTTGATTTAGAGTTCCAACTACATGTATCCATATAGGAGAAAACAGAGTAAAACCTGAACATGATAACGGTTACTGCAAAGGAACGGTTTAACCTAGAATAACGAAATTGTGAGCCAAGTGGGATTGGTGTACTTATCATTACCTGCCAGTATCATCAAGATTGGGTGAAAAAATGTTTGCTGAGATTTCAGGAAACTCGTAGTTTTTTGGAAGCTTGGCAACCCCTTTCAATGAAAGTGATTCTCGTCAGTCTCTGCTTGGGGCTACTTCAATAGGACACAAACCATAGCGATAGAACTTGGAACTACAATATTGTGCCAAGTTTCAAAGAGCTATCACAAACCGTGTTTGATTTAGAGTTCTAACTACATGTATCCATATAGGAGAAAACAGAGTGAAACCTAAACATGAAAACGGTTACTGCAAAGGAACAGTTTAACCTAGAAGAACGAAATTTGTTGAGCCAAGTGGGATGGGTGTACTGATCATTATCTGCCAGTATCATCAAGATTGGGTGAAAAAATGTTTGCTGAGATTTCAGGAAACTCGTAGTTTTTTGGAAGCTTGGCAACCCTTTCAATGAAAGTGATTCTCGTCAGTCTCTGCTTGGGGCTACTTCAATAGGACACAAACCATAGCGATAGAACTTGGAACTACAATATTGTGCCAAGTTTCAAAGAGCTAGCACAAACCGTGTTTGATTTAGAGTTCCAACTACATGGATCCATATAGGAGAAAACAGAGTGAAACCTAAACATGAAAACGGTTACTGCAAAGGAACTGTTTAACCTAGAAGAACGAAATTTGGTGAGCCAAGTGGGATTGGTGTACTGATCATTACCTTCCAGTATCATCAAGATTGGGTGAAAAAATGTTTGCTGAGATTTCAGGAAACTCGTAGTTTTTTGGAAGCTTGGCAACCCCTTTCAATGAAAGTGATTCTCGTCAGTCTCTGCTTGGGGCTACTTCAATAGGACACCAACCATAGCGATAGAACTTGGAACTACATTATTGTGCCAAGTTCCAAAGAGCTAGCACAAACCGTGTTTGATTTAGATTTCCAACTACATGTTTCCATATAGGAGAAAACAGAGTGAAACCTAAACATGAAAACGGTTACTGCAAAGGAACGGTTTAACCTAGAAGACGAAATTTGTTGAGCCAAGTGGGATGGGTGTACTGATCATTATCTGCCAGTATCATCAAGATTGGGTGAAAAAATGTTTGCTGAGATTTCAGGAAACGCGTAGTTTTTTGGAAGCTTGGCAATCCCTGTCAATGAAAGTGATTCTCGTCAGTCTCTGCTAGGAGCTACTTCAATAGGACACCAACCATAGCGATAGAACTTGGAACAACATTATTGTGCCAAGTTTCAAAGAGCTAGCACAAACCGTGTTTGATTTAGAGTTCCAACTACATGGATCCATATAGGAGAAAACAGAGTGAAACCTAAACATGAAAACGGTTACTGCAAAGGAACTGTTTAACCTAGAAGAACGAAATTTGGTGAGCCAAGTGGGATTGGTGTACTGATCATTACCTTCCAGTATCATCAAGATTGGGTGAAAAAATGTTTGCTGAGATTTCAGGAAACTCGTAGTTTTTTGGAAGCTTGGCAACCCCTTTCAATGAAATTGATTCTCGACAGTCTCTGCTTGTGGCTGCTACTTCAATAGGACACAAACCATAGCGATAGAACTTGGAACTACATTTTTGTGCCAAGTTTCAAAGAGCTAGCACAAACCGTGTTTGATTTAGAGTTCCAACTACATGTATCCATATAGGAGAAAACAGAGTGAAACCTAAACATGAAAACGGTTACTGCAAAGGAACGGTTTAACCTAGAAGAACGAAATTTGTTGAGCCAAGTGGGATGGGTGTACTGATCATTATCTGCCAGTATCATCAAGATTGGGTGAAAAAATGTTTGCTGAGATTTCAGGAAACTCGTAGTTTTTTGGAAGCTTGGCAACCCCTTTCAATGAAAGTGATTCTCGTCAGTCTCTGCTTGGGGCTAATTCAATAGGACACAAACCATAGCGATAGAACTTGGAACTACAATATTGTGCCAAGTTTCAAAGAGCTAGCACAAACCGTGTTTGATTTAGAGTTGCAACTACATGTATCCATATAGGAGAAAACAGAGTGAAACCTAAACATGAAAACGGTTACTGCAAAGGATCGGTTTAACCTAGAAGAACGAGATTTCGTGAGCCAAGTGGGATTGGTGTACTGATCATTATCTGCCAGTATCATCAAGATTGGGTGAAAAAATGTTTGCTGAGATTTCAGGAAACTCGTAGTTTTTTGGAAGCTTGGCAACCCCTTTCAATGAAAGTGATTCTCGTCAGTCTCTGCTTGGGGCTACTTCAATAGGACACAAACCATAGCGATAGAACTTGGAACTACATTATTGTGCCAAGTTTCAAAGAGCTATCAAAAACCGTGTTTGATTTAGAGTTCCAACTACATGTATCCATATAGGAGAAAACAGAGTGAAACCTAAACATGAAAACGGTTACTGCAAAGGAACGGTTTAACCTAGAAGAACGAAATTTGTTGAGCCAAGTGGGATGGGTGTACTGATCATTATCTGCCAGTATCATCAAGATTGGGTGAAAAAATGTTTGCTGAGATTTCAGGAAACCCGTAGTTTTTTGGAAGCTTGGCAATCCCTGTCAATGAAAGTGATTCTCGTCATTCTCTGCTAGGAGCTACTTCAATTGGACACCAACCATAGTGATAGAACTTGGAACAACATTATTGTGCCAAGTTTCAAATGGCTAGCACAAACCGTGTTTGATTTAGAGTTCCAACTACATGGATCCATATAGGAGAAAACAAGAGTGAAACCTAAACATGAAAACGGTTACTGCAAAGGAACGGTTTAACCAAGAAGAACGAAATTCGTTGAGACAAGTAGGATGGGTGTACTGATCATTACCTGCAAGTATCATCAAGATTGGGTGAAAAAATGTTTGCTGAGATTTCAGGAAACTCGTAGTTTTTTGGAAGCTTGGCAACCCCTTTCAATGAAAGTGATTCTCGTCAGTCTCTGCTTGGGGCTACTTCAATAGGACACAAACCATAGCCATAGAACTTGGAACTACATTATTGTGCCAAGTTTCAAAGAGCTATCACAAACCGTGTTTGATTTAGTGTTCCAACTACATGTATCCATGTAGGAGAAAACAGAGTGAAACCTAAACATGAAAACGGTTACTGCAAAGGAACGGTTTAACCTAGAAGAACGAAATTTGTTGAGCCAAGTGGGATGGGTGTACTGATCATTATCTGCCAGTATCATCAAGATTGGGTGAAAAAATGTTTGCTGAGATTTCAGGAAACTCGTAGTTTTTTGGAAGCTTGGCAACCCCTTTCAATGAAAGTGATTCTCGTCAGTCTGTGCTTGGGGCTACTTCAATAGGACACAAACCATAGCGATAGAACTTGGAACTACATTATTGTGCAAAGTTTCAAAGAGCTAGCACAAACCGTGTTTGATTTAGAGTTCCAACTACATGGATCCATATAGGAGAAAACAAGAGTGAAACCTAAACATGAAAACGGTTACTGCAGAGGAACGGTTTAACCTAGAAGATCGAAATTTGGTGAGCCAAGTGGGATGGGTGCACTGATCATTACCTGCCAATATCATCAAGATTGGGTGAAAAAATGTTTGCTGAGATTTCAGGAAACTCGTAGTTTTTTGGAAGCTTGGCAACCCCTTTCAATGAAAGTGATTCTCGTCAGTCTCTGCTTGGGGCTACTTCAATAGGACACCAACCATAGCGATAGAACTTGGAACTACATTATTGTGCCAAGTTCCAAAGAGCTAGCACAAACCGTGTTTGATTTAGATTTCCAACTACATGTTTCCATATAGGAGAAAACAGAATGAAACCTAACGATGGAAACGGTTACTGGTAAGGAACGGTTTAACCTAGAAGAACGAAATTTGGTGTGCCAAGTGGGATTTGTGTACTGATCATTACCTGCTAGTATCATCAAGATTGGGTGAAAAAATGTTTGCTGAGATTTCCGGAAACTCGTAGTTTTTTGGAAGCTGGGCAATCCCTGTCAATGAAAGTGATTCTCGTCAGTCTCTGCTTGGGGCTACTTCAATAGGACACAAAGCATAGCGATAGAACTTGGAACTACAATATTGTGCCAAGTTTCAAAGAGCTAGCACAAACCGTGTTTGATTTAGAGTTCCAACTTCATGTATCCATATAGGAGAAAACAAGAGTGAAACCTAAACATGAAAACGATTACTGCAAAGGAGCGGTTTAACCTAGAATAACGAAATTTGGTGAGCCAAGTGGGATTGGTGTACTGATCATTACCTGCCAATATCATCAAGATTGGGTGAGAAAATGTTTGCTGAGATTTCAGGAAACTCGTAGTTTTTTGGAAGCTTGGCACCCCCTTTCAATTAAAGTGATACTCGTCAGTCTCTGCTTGGGGCTACTTCAATAGGACCCAAAGCATAGCGATAGAACTTGGAACTGCATTATTGTGCCAAGTTTCAAAGACCTAGCACAAACCGTGTTTGATTTAGAGTTCCAACTACATGTATCCATATAGGAGAAAACAGAGTAAAACCTGAACATGATAACGGTTACTGCAAAGGAACGGTTTAACCTAGAATAACGAAATTTGGTGAGCCAAGTGGGATTGGTGTACTTATCATTACCTGCCAGTATCATCAAGATTGGGTGAAAAAATGTTTGCTGAGATTTCAGGAAACTCGTAGTTTTTTGGAAGCTTGGCAACCCCTTTCAATGAAAGTGATTCTCGTCAGTCTCTGCTTGGGGCTACTTCAATAGGACACAAACCATAGCGATAGAACTTGGAACTACAATATTGTGCCAAGTTTCAAAGAGCAATCACAAACCGTGTTTGATTTAGAGTTCTAACTACATGTATCCATATAGGAGAAAACAGAGTGAAACCTAACATGAAAACGGTTACTGCAAAGGAACAGTTTAACCTAGAGAACGAAATTTGTTGAGCCAAGTGGGATGGGTGTACTGATCATTATCTGCCAGTATCATCAAGATTGGGTGAAAAAATGTTTGCTGAGATTTCAGGAAACTCGTAGTTTTTTGGAAGCTTGGCAACCCTTTCAATGAAAGTGATTCTCGTCAGTCTCTGCTTGGGGCTACTTCAATAGGACACAAACCATAGCGATAGAACTTGGAACTACAATATTGTGCCAAGTTTCAAAGAGCTAGCACAAACCGTGTTTGATTTAGAGTTCCAACTACATGGATCCATATAGGAGAAAACAGAGTGAAACCTAAACATGAAAACGGTTACTGCAAAGGAACTGTTTAACCTAGAAGAACGAAATTTGGTGAGCCAAGTGGGATTGGTGTACTGATCATTACCTTCCAGTATCATCAAGATTGGGTGAAAAAATGTTTGCTGAGATTTCAGGAAACTCGTAGTTTTTTGGAAGCTTGGCAACCCCTTTCAATGAAAGTGATTCTCGTCAGTCTCTGCTTGGGGCTACTTCAATAGGACACAAACCATAGCCATAGAACTTGGAACTACATTATTGTGCCAAGTTTCAAAGAGCTATCACAAACCGTGTTTGATTTAGAGTTCCAACTACATGGATTCATAGAGGAGAAAACAAGAGTGAAACCTAAACATGAAAACGGTTACTGCAGAGGAACGGTTTAACCTAGAAGATCGAAATTTGGTGAGCCAAGTGGGATGGGTGCACTGATCATTACCTGCCAATATCATCAAGATTGGGTGAAAAAATGTTTGCTGAGATTTCAGGAAACTCGTAGTTTTTTGGAAGCTTGGCAACCCCTTTCAATGAAAGTGATTCTCGTCAGTCTCTGCTTGTGGCTACTTCAATAGGACACCAACCATAGCGATTGAACTTGGAACTACATTATTGTGCCAAGTTCCAAAGAGCTAGCACAAACCGTGTTTGATTTAGATTTCCAACTACATGTTTCCATATAGGAGAAAACAGAATGAAACCTAACGATGGAAACGGTTACTGGTAAGGAACGGTTTAACCTAGAAGAACGAAATTTGGTGTGCCAAGTGGGATTTGTGTACTGATCATTACCTGCTAGTATCATCAAGATTGGGTGAAAAAATGTTTGCTGAGATTTCAGGAAACGCGTAGTTTTTGGAAGCTGGGCAATCCCTGTCAATGAAAGTGATTCTCGTCAGTCTCTGCTAGGAGCTACTTCAATAGGACACCAACCATAGCGATAGAACTTGGAACAACATTATTGTGCCAAGTTTCAAAGAGCTAGCACAAACCGTGTTTGATTTAGAGTTCCAACTACATGGATCCATATAGGAGAAAACAGAGTGAAACCTAAACATGAAAACGGTTACTGCAAAGGAACTGTTTAACCTAGAAGAACGAAATTTGGTGAGCCAAGTGGGATTGGTGTACTGATCATTACCTTCCAGTATCATCAAGATTGGGTGAAAAAATGTTTGCTGAGATTTCAGGAAACTCGTAGTTTTTTGGAAGCTTGGCAACCCCTTTCAATGAAAGTGATTCTCGTCAGTCTCTGCTTGTGGCTGCTACTTCAATAGGACACAAACCATAGCGATAGAACTTGGAACTACATTTTTGTGCCAAGTTTCAAAGAGCTAGCACAAACCGTGTTTGATTTAGAGTTCCAACTACATGTATCCATATAGGAGAAAACAGAGTGAAACCTAAACATGAAAACGGTTACTGCAAAGGACGGTTTAACCTAGAAGAACGAAATTTGTTGAGCCAAGTGGGATGGGTGTACTGATCATTATCTGCCAGTATCATCAAGATTGGGTGAAAAAATGTTTGCTGAGATTTCAGGAAACTCGTAGTTTTTTGGAAGCTTGGCAACCCCTTTCAATGAACGTGATTCTCGTCAGTCTCTGCTTGGGGCTACTTCAATAGGACACAAACCATAGCAATAGACTTGGAACTACAATATTGTGCCAAGTTTCAAAGAGCTAGCACAAACCGTGTTTGATTTAGAGTTGCAACTACATGTATCCATATAGGAGAAAACAGAGTGAAACCTAAACATGAAAACGGTTACTGCAAAGGAACGGTTTAACCTAGAAGAACGAGATTTCGTGAGCCAAGTGGGATTGGTGTACTGATCATTATCTGCCAGTATCATCAAGATTGGGTGAAAAAATGTTTGCTGAGATTTCAGGAAACTCGTAGTTTTTTGGAAGCTTGGCAACCCCTTTCAATGAAAGTGATTCTCGTCAGTCTCTGCTTGGGGCTACTTCAATAGGACACAAACCATAGCCATAGAACTTGGAACTACATTATTGTGCCAAGTTTCAAAGAGCTAGCACAAACCGTGTTTGATTTAGAGTTTCAACTACATGTATCCATATAGGAGAAAACAAGAGTGAAACCTAAACATGAAAACGGTTACTGCAAAGGAACGGTTTAACCTAGAAGAACGAAATTTCTTGAGACCAGTAGGATTGGTGTACTGATCATTACCTGCAAGTATCATCAAGATTGGGTGAAAAAATGTTTGCTGAGATTTCAGGAAACTCGTAGTTTTTTGGAAGCTTTGCAACCCCTTTCAATGAAAGTGATTCTCGTCAGTCTCTGCTTGGGGCTACTTCAATAGGACACAAACCATAGCGATAGAACTTGGAACTACATTATTGTGCCAAGTTTCAAAGAGCTATCAAAAACCGTGTTTGATTTAGAGTTCCAACTACATGTATCCATATAGGAGAAAACAGAGTGAAACCTAAACATGAAAACGGTTACTGCAAAGGAACGGTTTAACCTAGAAGAACGAAATTTGTTGAGCCAAGTGGGATGGGTGTACTGATCATTATCTGCCAGTATCATCAAGATTGGGTGAAAAAATGTTTGCTGAGATTTCAGGAAACTCGTAGTTTTTTGGAAGCTTGGCAACCCCTTTCAATGAAAGTGATTCTCGTCAGTCTCTGCTTGGGGCTACTTCAATAGGACACCAACCATAGCGATAGAACTTGGAACTACATTATTGTGCCAAGTTCCAAAGAGCTAGCACAAACCGTGTTTGATTTAGATTTCCAACTACATGTTTCCATATAGGAGAAAACAGAATGAAACCTAACGATGGAAACGGTTACTGGTAAGGAACGGTTTAACCTAGAAGAACGAAATTTGGTGTGCCAAGTGGGATTTGTGTACTGATCATTACCTGCTAGTATCATCAAGATTGGGTGAAAAAATGTTTGCTGAGATTTCCGGAAACTCGTAGTTTTTTGGAAGCTGGGCAATCCCTGTCAATGAAAGTGATTCTCGTCAGTCTCTGCTTGGGGCTACTTCAATAGGACACAAAGCATAGCGATAGAACTTGGAACTACAATATTGTGCCAAGTTTCAAAGAGCTAGCACAAACCGTGTTTGATTCAGAGTTCCAACTTCATGTATCCATATAGGAGAAAACAAGAGTGAAACCTAAACATGAAAACGATTACTGCAAAGGAGCGGTTTAACCTAGAATAACGAAATTTGGTGAGCCAAGTGGATTGGTGTACTGATCATTACCTGCCAATATCATCAAGATTGGGTGAGAAAATGTTTGCTGAGATTTCAGGAAACTCGTAGTTTTTTGGAAGCTTGGCACCCCCTTTCAATTAAAGTGATACTCGTCAGTCTCTGCTTGGGGCTACTTCAATAGGACCCAAAGCATAGCGATAGAACTTGGAACTGCATTATTGTGCCAAGTTTCAAAGACCTAGCACAAACCGTGGTTTGATTTAGAGTTCCAACTACATGTATCCATATAGGAGAAAACAGAGTAAAACCTGAACATGATAACGGTTACTGCAAAGGAACGGTTTAACCCTAGAATAACGAAATTTGGTGAGCCAAGTGGGATTGGTGTACTTATCATTACCTGCCAGTAATCATCAAGATTGGGTGAAAAAATGTTTGCTGAGATTTCAGGAAACTCGTAGTTTTTTTGGAAGCTTGGCAACCCCTTTCAATGAAAGTGATTCTCGTCAGTCTCTGCTTGGGGCTACTTCAATAGGACACAAACCATAGCGATAGAACTTGGAACTACAATATTGTGCCAAGTTTCAAAGAGCTATCACAAACCGTGTTTGATTTAGAGTTCTAACTACATGTATCCATATAGGAGAAAACAGAGTGAAACCTAAACATGAAAACGGTTACTGCAAAGGAACAGTTTAACCTAGAAGAACGAAATTTGTTGAGCCAAGTGGGATGGGTGTACTGATCATTATCTGCCAGTATCATCAAGATTGGGTGAAAAAATGTTTGCTGAGATTTCAGGAAACTCGTGTTTTTGGAAGCTTGGCAACCCTTTCAATGAAAGTGATTCTCGTCAGTCTCTGCTTGGGGCTACTTCAATAGGACACAAACCATAGCGATAGAACTTGAACTACAATATTGTGCCAAGTTTCAAAGAGCTAGCACAAACCGTGTTTGATTTTAGAGTTCCAACTACATGGATCCATATAGGAGAAAACAGAGTGAAAACCTAAACATGAAAACGGTTACTGCAAAGGAACTGTTTAACCTAGAAGAACGAAATTTGGTGAGCCAAGTGGGATTGGTGTACTGATCATTACCTTCCAGTATCATCAAGATTGGGTGAAAAATGTTTGCTGAGATTTCAGGAAACTCGTAGTTTTTTGGAAGCTTGGCAACCCCTTTCAATGAAAGTGATTCTCGTCAGTCTCTGCTTGGGGCTACTTCAATAGGACACAAACCATAGCATAGAACTTGGAACTACATTATTGTGCCAAGTTTCAAAGAGCTATCACAAACCGTGTTTGATTTAGAGTTACAACTACATGGATCCATAGAGGAGAAAACAAGAGTGAAACCTAAACATGAAAACGGTTACTGCAGAGGAACGGTTTAACCTAGAAGATCGAAATTTGGTGAGCCAAGTGGGATGGGTGCACTGATCATTACCTGCCAATATCATCAAGATTGGGTGAAAAAATGTTTGCCTGAGATTTCAGGAAAACTCGTAGTTTTTTGGAAGCTTGGCAACCCCTTTCAATGAAAGTGATTCTCGTCAGTCTCTGCTTGGGGCTACTTCAACAGGACACCAACCATAGCGATTGAACTTGGAACTACATTATTGTGCCAAGTTCCAAAGAGCTAGCACAAACCGTGTTTGATTTAGATTTCCAACTACATGTTTCCATATAGGAGAAAACAGAATGAAACCTAACGATGGAAACGGTTACTGGTAAGGAACGGTTTAACCTAGAAGAACGAATTTTGGTGTGCCAAGTGGGATTTGTGTACTGATCATTACCTGCTAGTATCATCAAGATTGGGTGAAAAAATGTTTGCTGAGATTTCAGGAAACGCGTAGTTTTTGGAAGATTGGCAATCCCTGTCAATGAAAGTGATTCTCGTCAGTCTCTGCTAGGAGCTACTTCAATAGGACACCAACCATAGCGATAGAACTTGGAACAACATTATTGTGCCAAGTTTCAAAGAGCTAGCACAAACCGTGTTTGATTTAGAGTTCCAACTACATGGATCCATATAGGAGAAAACAGAGTGAAAACCTAAACATGAAAACGGTTACTGCAAAGGAACTGTTTAACCTAGAAGAACGAAATTTGGTGAGCCAAGTGGGATGGTGTACTGATCATTACCTTCCAGTATCATCAAGATTGGGTGAAAAAATGTTTGCTGAGATTTCAGGAAACTCGTAGTTTTTTGGAAGCTTGGCAACCCCTTTCAATGAAAGTGATTCTCGTCAGTCTCTGCTTGTGGCTGCTACTTCAATAGGACACAAACCATAGCGATAGAACTTGGAACTATATTTTTGTGCCAAGTTTCAAAGAGCTAGCACAAACCGTGTTTGATTTAGAGTTCCAACTACATGTATCCATATAGGAGAAAACAGAGTGAAACCTAAACATGAAAACGGTTACTGCAAAGGAACGGTTTAACCTAGAAGAACGAAATTTGTTGAGCCAAGTGGGATGGGTGTACTGATCATTATCTGACAGTATCATCAAGATTGGGTGAAAAAATGTTTGCTGAGATTTCAGGAAACTCGTAGTTTTTTGGAAGCTTGGCAACCCCTTTCAATGAACGTGATTCTCGTCAGTCTCTGCTTGGGGCTAATTCAATAGGACACAAACCATAGCAATAGAACTTGGAACTACAATATTGTGCCAAGTTTCAAAGAGCTAGCACAAACCGTGTTTGATTTAGAGTTGCAACTACATGTATCCATATAGGAGAAAACAGAGTGAAACCTAAACATGAAAACGGTTACTGCAAAGGAACGGTTTAACCTAGAAGAACGAGATTTCGTGAGCCAAGTGGGATTGGTGTACTGATCATTATCTGCCAGTATCATCAAGATTGGGTGAAAAAATGTTTGCTGAGATTTCAGGAAACTCGTAGTTTTTTGGAAGCTTGGCAACCCCTTTCAATGAAAGTGATTCTCGTCAGTCTCTGCTTGGGGCTACTTCAATAGGACACAAACCATAGCCATAGAACTTGGAACTACATTATTGTGCCAAGTTTCAAAGAGCTAGCACAAACCGTGTTTGATTTAGAGTTTCAACTACATGTATCCATATAGGAGAAAACAAGAGTGAAACCTAAACATGAAAACGGTTACTGCAAAGGAACGGTTTAACCTAGAAGAACGAAATTTCTTGAGACCAGTAGGATTGGTGTACTGATCATTACCTGCAAGTATCATCAAGATTGGGTGAAAAAATGTTTGCTGAGATTTCAGGAAACTCGTAGTTTTTTGGAAGCTTTGCAACCCCTTTCAATGAAAGTGATTCTCGTCAGTCTCTGCTTGGGGCTACTTCAATAGGACACAAACCATAGCGATTGAACTTGGAACTACATTATTGTGCCAAGTTTCAAAGAGCTAGCACAAACCATGTTTGATTTAGAGTTCCAACTACATGTATCCATATAGGAGAAAACAGAGTGAAACCTAAACATGAAAACGGTTACTGCAAAGGAACGGTTTTAACCTAGAAGAACGAAATTTGTTGAGCCAAGTGGGATGGGTGTACTGATCATTATCTGCCAGTATCATCAAGATTGGGTGAAAAAATGTTTGCTGAGATTTCAGGAAACCCGTAGTTTTTTGGAAGCTTGGCAATCCCTGTCAATGAAAGTGATTCTCGTCATTCTCTGCTAGGAGCTACTTCAATTGGACACCAACCATAGTGATAGAACTTGGAACAACATTATTGTGCCAAGTTTCAAATGGCTAGCACAAACCGTGTTTGATTTAGAGTTCCAACTACATGGATCCATATAGGAGAAAACAAGAGTGAAACCTAAACATGAAAACGGTTACTGCAAAGGAACGGTTTAACCAAGAAGAACGAAATTCGTTGAGACAAGTAGGATGGGTGTACTGATCATTACCTGCAAGTATCATCAAGATTGGGTGAAAAAATGTTTGCTGAGATTTCAGGAAACTCGTAGTTTTTTGGAAGCTTGGCAACCCCTTTCAATGAAAGTGATTCTCGTCAGTCTCTGCTTGGGGCTACTTCAATAGGACACAAACCATAGCCATAGAACTTGGAACTACATTATTGTGCCAAGTTTCAAAGAGCTATCACAAACCGTGTTTGATTTAGTGTTCCAACTACATGTATCCATGTAGGAGAAAACAGAGTGAAACCTAAACATGAAAACGGTTACTGCAAAGGAACGGTTTAACCTAGAAGAACGAAATTTGTTGAGCCAAGTGGGATGGGTGTACTGATCATTATCTGCCAGTATCATCAAGATTGGGTGAAAAAATGTTTGCTGAGATTTCAGGAAACTCGTAGTTTTTTGGAAGCTTGGCAACCCCTTTCAATGAAAGTGATTCTCGTCAGTCTGTGCTTGGGGCTACTTCAATAGGACACAAACCATAGTGATAGAACTTGGAACTACATTATTGTGCAAAGTTTCAAAGAGCTAGCACAACCGTGTTTGATTTAGAGTTCCAACTACATGGATCCATATAGGAGAAAACAAGAGTGAAACCTAAACATGAAAACGGTTACTGCAGAGGAACGGTTTAACCTAGAAGATCGAAATTTGGTGAGCCAAGTGGGATGGGTGCACTGATCATTACCTGCCAATATCATCAAGATTGGGTGAAAAAATGTTTGCTGAGATTTCAGGAAACTCGTAGTTTTTTGGAAGCTTGGCAACCCCTTTCAATGAAAGTGATTCTCGTCAGTCTCTGCTTGGGGCTACTTCAATAGGACACCAACCATAGCGATAGAACTTGGAACTACATTATTGTGCCAAGTTCCAAAGAGCTAGCACAAACCGTGTTTGATTTAGATTTCCAACTACATGTTTCCATATAGGAGAAAACAGAATGAAACCTAACGATGGAAACGGTTACTGGTAAGGAACGGTTTAACCTAGAAGAACGAAATTTGGTGTGCCAAGTGGGATTTGTGTACTGATCATTACCTGCTAGTATCATCAAGATTGGGTGAAAAAATGTTTGCTGAGATTTCCGGAAACTCGTAGTTTTTTGGAAGCTGGGCAATCCCTGTCAATGAAAGTGATTCTCGTCAGTCTCTGCTTGGGGCTACTTCAATAGGACACAAAGCATAGCGATAGAACTTGGAACTACAATATTGTGCCAAGTTTCAAAGAGCTAGCACAAACCGTATTTGATTTAGAGTTCCAACTTCATGTATCCATATAGGAGAAAACAAGAGTGAAACCTAAACATGAAAACGGTTACTGCAAAGGAGCGGTTTAACCTAGAATAACGAAATTTGGTGAGCCAAGTGGGATTGGTGTACTGATCATTACCTGCCAATATCATCAAGATTGGGTGAGAAAATGTTTGCTGAGATTTCAGGAAACTCGTAGTTTTTTGGAAGCTTGGCACCCCCTTTCAATTAAAGTGATACTCGTCAGTCTCTGCTTGGGGCTACTTCAATAGGACCCAAAGCATAGCGATAGAACTTGGAACTGCATTATTGTGCCAAGTTTCAAAGACCTAGCACAAACCGTGTTTGATTTAGAGTTCCAACTACATGTATCCATATAGGAGAAAACAGAGTAAAACCTGAACATGATAACGGTTACTGCAAAGGAACGGTTTAACCTAGAATAACGAAATTTGGTGAGCCAAGTGGGATTGGTGTACTTATCATTACCTGCCAGTATCATCAAGATTGGGTGAAAAAATGTTTGCTGAGATTTCAGGAAACTCGTAGTTTTTTGGAAGCTTGGCAACCCCTTTCAATGAAAGTGATTCTCGTCAGTCTCTGCTTGGGGCTACTTCAATAGCACACAAACCATGGCGATAGAACTTGGAACTACAATATTGTGCCAAGTTTCAAAAGCTAGCACAAACCGTGTTTGATTTAGAGTTCCAACAACATGTATCCATATAGGAGAAAACAGAGTGAAACCTAAACATGAAAACGGTTACTGCAAAGGAACGGTTTAACCTAGAAGAACGAAGTTTGGTGAGGCAAGTGGGATTGGTGTACTTATCATTACCTGCCAGTATCATCAAGATTGGGTGAAAAAATGTTTGCTGAGATTTCAGGAAACTCGTAGTTTTTTGGAAGCTTGGCAAGCCCTTTCAATGAAAGTGATTCTCGTCAGTCTCTGTTTGGGGCTACTTCAATAGGACACAAACCATAGCGATAGAACTTGGAACTACATTATTGTGCCAAGTTTCAAAGAGCTAGCACAAACCGTGTTTGATTTGGAGTTCCAACTACATGTATCCATATAGGAGAAAACAGAGTGAAACCGAAACATGAAAACGGTTACTGCAAAGGAACGGTTTAACCTAGAAGAACGAAATTTGTTGAGCCAAGTGGGATGGGTGTACTGATCATTAAGTGCCAGTATCATCAAGATTGGGTGAAAAAATGTTTGCTGAGATTTCAGGAAACTCGTAGTTTTTTGGAAGCTTGGCAACCCCTTTCAATGAAAGTGATTCTCGTCAGTCTCTGCTTGGGGCTACTTCAATAGGACACAAACCATAGCGATAGAACTTGGAACTACAATATTGTGCCAAGTTTCAAAGAGCTAGCACAAACCGTGTTTGATTTAGAGTTCTAACTACATGTATCCATATAGGAGAAAACAGAGTGAAACCTAAACATGAAAACGGTTACTGCAAAGGAACAGTTTAACCTAGAAGAACGAAATTTGTTGAGCCAAGTGGGATGGGTGTACTGATCATTATCTGCCAGTATCATCAAGATTGGGTGAAAAAATGTTTGCTGAGATTTCAGGAAACTCGTAGTTTTTTGGAAGCTTGGCAACCCTTTCAATGAAAGTGATTCTCGTCAGTCTCTGCTTGGGGCTACTTCAATAGGACACAAACCATAGCGATAGAACTTGGAACTACAATATTGTGCCAAGTTTCAAAGAGCTAGCACAAACCGTGTTTGATTTAGAGTTCCAACTACATGTATCCATATAGGAGAAAACAGAGTGAAACCTAAACATGAAAACGGTTACTGCAAAGGAACTGTTTAACCTAGAAGAACGAAATTTGGTGAGCCAAGTGGGATTGGTGTACTGATCATTACCTTCCAGTATCATCAAGATTGGGTGAAAAAATGTTTGCTGAGATTTCAGGAAACTCGTAGTTTTTTGGAAGCTTGGCAACCCCTTTCAATGAAAGTGATTCTCGTCAGTCTCTGCTTGTGGCTGCTACTTCAACAGGACACAAACCATAGCGATAGAACTTGGAACTACATTTTTGTGCCAAGTTTCAAAGAGCTAGCACAAACCGTGTTTGATTTAGAGTTCCAACTACATGTATCCATATAGGAGAAAACAGAGTGAAACCTAAACATGAAAACGGTTACTGCAAAGGAACGGTTTAACCTAGAAGAACGAAATATGTTGAGCCAAGTGGGATGGGTGTACTGATCATTATCTGCCAGTATCATCAAGATTGGGTGAAAAAATGTTTGCTGAGATTTCAGGAAACTCGTAGTTTTTTGGAAGCTTGGCAACCCTTTCAATGAAAGTGATTCTCGTCAGTCTCTGCTTGGGGCTAATTCAATAGGACACAAACCATAGTGATAGAACTTGGAACTACAATATTGTGCCAAGTTTCAAAGAGCTAGCACAAACCGTGTTTGATTTATAGTTGCAACTACATGTATCCATATAGGAGAAAACAGAATGAAACCTAAACATGAAAACGGTTACTGCAAAGGATCGGTTTAACCTAGAAGAACGAGATTTCGTGAGCCAAGTGGGATTGGTGTACTGATCATTATCTGCCAGTATCATCAAGATTGGGTGAAAAAATGTTTGCTGAGATTTCAGGAAACTCGTAGTTTTTTGGAAGCTTGGCAACCCCTTTCAATGAAAGTGATTCTCGTCAGTCTCTGCTTGGGGCTACTTCAATAGGACACAAACCATAGCGATAGAACTTGGAACTACATTATTGTGCCAAGATTCAAAGAGCTAGCACAAACCGTGTTTGATTTAGAGTTTCAACTACATGGATCCATATAGGAGAAAACAAGAGTGAAACCTAAACATGAAAACGGTTACTGCAGAGGAACGGTTTAACCTAGAAGATCGAAATTTGGTGAGCCAAGTGGGATGGGTGCACTGATCATTACCTGCCAATATCATCAAGATTGGGTGAAAAAATGTTTGCTGAGATTTCAGGAAACTCGTAGTTTTTTGGAAGCTTGGCAACCCCTTTCAAAGAAAGTGATTCTCGTCAGTCTCTGCTTGGGGCTACTTCAATAGGACACCAACCATAGCGATAGAACTTGGAACTACATTATTGTGCCAAGTTCCAAAGAGCTAGCACAAACCGTGTTTGATTTAGATTTCCAACTACATGTTTCCATATAGGAGAAAACAGAATGAAACCTAACGATGGAAACGGTTACTGGTAAGGAACGGTTTAACCTAGAAGAACGAAATTTGGTGTGCCAAGTGGGATTTGTGTACTGATCATTACCTGCTAGTATCATCAAGATTGGGTGAAAAAATGTTTGCTGAGATTTCCGGAAACTCGTAGTTTTTTGGAAGCTGGGCAATCCCTGTCAATGAAAGTGATTCTCGTCAGTCTCTGCTTGGGGCTACTTCAATAGGACACAAAGCATAGCGATAGAACTTGGAACTACAATATTGTGCCAAGTTTCAAAGATCTAGCACAAACCGTGTTTGATTTAGAGTTCCAACTTCATGTATCCATATAGGAGAAAACAAGAGTGAAACCTAAACATGAAAACGGTTACTGCAAAGGAGCGGTTTAACCTAGAAGAACGAAATTTGGTGAGCCAAGTGGGATTGGTGTACTGATCATTACCTGCCAATATCATCAAGATTGGGTGAGAAAATGTTTGCTGAGATTTCAGGAAACTCGTAGTTTTTTGGAAGCTTGGCACCCCCTTTCAATTAAAGTGATACTCGTCAGTCTCTGCTTGGGGCTACTTCAATAGGACCCAAAGCATAGCGATAGAACTTGGAACTACACTATTGTGCCAAGTTTCAAAGACCTAGCACAAACCGTGTTTGATTTAGAGTTCCAACTACATGTATCCATATAGGAGAAAACAGAGTAAAACCTGAACATGATAACGGTTACTGCAAAGGAACGGTTTAACCTAGAATAACGAAATTTGGTGAGCCAAGTGGGATTGGTGTACTTATCATTACCTGCCAGTATCATCAAGATTGGGTGAAAAAATGTTTGCTGAGATTTCAGGAAACTCGTAGTTTTTTGGAAGCTTGGCAACCCCTTTCAATGAAAGTGATTCTCGTCAGTCTCTGCTTGGGGCTACTTCAATAGCACACAAACCATGGCGATAGAACTTGGAACTACAATATTGTGCCAAGTTTCAAAGAGCTAGCACAAACCGTGTTTGATTTAGTGTTCCAACTACATGTATCCATATAGGAGAAAACAGAGTGAAACCTAAACATGAAAACGGTTACTGCAAAGGAACGGTTTAACCTAGAAGAACGAAATTTGTTGAGCCAAGTGGGATGGGTGTTCTGATCATTATCTGCCAGTATCATTAAGATTGGGTGAAAAAATGTTTGCTGAGATTTCAGGAAACTCGTAGTTTTTTGGAAGCTTGGCAACCCTTTCAATGAAAATGATTCTCGTCAGTCTCTGCTTGGGGCTACTTCAATAGGACACAAAGCATAGCGATAGAACTTGGAACTACATTATTGTGCCAAGTTTCAAACAGCTAGCACAAACCGTGTTTGATTTGGAGTTCCAACTACATGTATCCATATAGGAGAAAACAGAGTGAAACCTAAACATGAAAACGGTTACTGCAAAGGAAGGGTTTAACCTAGAAGAACGAAATTTGTTGAGCCAAGTGGGATGGGTGTACTGATCATTATCTGCCAGTATCATCAAGATTGGGTGAAAAAATGTTTGCTGAGATTTCAGGAAACTCGTAGTTTTTTGGAAGCTTGGCAACCCCTTTCAATGAAAGTGATTCTCGTCAGTCTCTGCTTGGGGCTACTTCAATAGGACACAAACCATAGCGATAGAACTTGGAACTACAATATTGTGCCAAGTTTCAAAGAGCTAGCACAAACCGTGTTTGATTTAGAGTTCTAACTACATGTATCCATATAGGAGAAAACAGAGTGAAACCTAAACATGAAAACGGTTACTGCAAAGGAACAGTTTAACCTAGAAGAACGAAATTTGTTGAGCCAAGTGGGATGGGTGTACTGATCATTATCTGCCAGTATCATCAAGATTGGGTGAAAAAATGTTTGCTGAGATTTCAGGAAACTCGTAGTTTTTTGGAAGCTTGGCAACCCTTTCAATGAAAGTGATTCTCGTCAGTTTCTGCTTGGGGCTACTTCAATATGACACAAAGCATAGCGATAGAACTTGGAACTACAATATTGTGCCAAGTTTCAAAGAGCTAGCACAAACCGTGTTTGATTTAGAGTTCCAACTACATGTATCCATATAGGAGAAAACAGAGTGAAACCTCAACATGAAAACGGTTACTGCAAAGGAACGGTTTAACCTAGAAGAAGGAAATTTCTTGAGACAAGTAGGATTGGTGTACTGATCATTACCTGCAACTATCATCAAGATTGGGTGAAAAAATGTTTGCTGAGATTTCAGGAAACTCGTAGTTTTTTGGAAGCTTGGCAACCCCTTTCAATGAAAGTGATTCTCGTCAGTCTCTGCTTGGGGCTACTTCAATAGGACACAAACCATAGCCATAGAACTTGGAACTACATTATTGTGCCAAGTTTCAAAGAGCTAGCACAAACCGTGTTTGATTTAGAGTTCCAACTACATGTATCCATATAGGAGAAAACAGAGTGAAACCTAAACATGAAAACGGTTACTGCAAAGGATCGGTTTAACCTAGAAGAACGAGATTTCGTGATCCAAGTGGGATTGGTGTACTGATCATTATCTGCCAGTATCATCAAGATTGGGTGAAAAAATGTTTGCTGAGATTTCAGGAAACTCGTAGTTTTTTGGAAGCTTGGCAACCCCTTTCAATGAAAGTGATTCTCGTCATTCTCTGCTTGTGGCTGCTACTTCAATAGGACACAAACCATAGCGATAGAACTTGGAACTACATTTTTGTGCCAAGTTTCAAAGAGCTAGCACAAACCGTGTTTGATTTAGAGTTCCAACTACATGTATCCATATAGGAGAAAACAGAGTGAAACCTAAACATGAAAACGGTTACTGCAAAGGAACGGTTTAACCTAGAAGAACGAAATTTGTTGAGCCAAGTGGGATGGGTGTACTGATCATTATCTGCCAGTATCATCAAGATTGGGTGAAAAAATGTTTGCTGAGATTTCAGGAAACTCGTAGATTTTTGGAAGCTTGGCAACCCTTTCAATGAAAGTGATTCTCGTCAGTCTCTTCTTGGGGCTAATTCAATAGGACACAAACCACAGCGATAGAACTTGGAACTACAATATTGTGCCAAGTTTCAAAGAGCTAGCACAAACCGTGTTTGATTTAGAGTTCCAACTACATGTATCCATATAGGAGAAAACAGAGTGAAACCTAAACATGAAAACGGTTACTGCAAAGGATCGGTTTAACCTAGAAGAACGAGATTTCGTGAGCCAAGTGGGATTGGTGTACTGATCATTATCTGCCAGTATCATCAAGATTGGGTGAAAAAATGTTTGCTGAGATTTCAGGAAACTCGTAGTTTTTTGGAAGCTTGGCAACCCCTTTCAATGAAAGTGATTCTCGTCAGTCTCTGCTTGGGGCTACTTCAATAGGACACAAACCATAGCGATAGAACTTGGAACTACATTATTGTGCCAAGTTTCAAAGAGCTAGCACAAACCGTGTTTGATTTAGAGTTTCAACTACATGTATCCATATAGGAGAAAACAAGAGTGAAACCTAAACATGAAAACGGTTACTGCAAAGGAACGGTTTAACCTAGAAGAACGAAATTTCTTGAGACCAGTAGGATTGGTGTACTGATCATTACCTGCAAGTATCTTCAAGATTGGGTGAAAAAATGTTTGCTGAGATTTCAGGAAACTCGTAGTTTTTTTGGAAGCTTGGCAACCCCTTTCAATGAAAGTGATTCTCGTCAGTCTCTGCTTGGGGCTACTTCAATAGGACACAAACCATAGTGATAGAACTTGGAACTACATTATTGTGCCAAGTTTCAAAGAGCTAGCACAAACCGTGTTTGATTTGGAGTTCCAACTACATGTATCCATATAGGAGAAAACAGAGTGAAACCTAAACATGAAAACGGTTACTGCAAAGGAACGGTTTAACCTAGAAGAACGAAATTTCGTGATCCAAGTGGGATTGGTGTACTTATCATTACCTGCCAGTATCATCAAGATTGGGTGAAAAAATGTTTGCTGAGATTTCAGGAAACTCGTAGTTTTTTGGAAGCTTGGCAACCCCTCTCAATGAAAGTGATTCTCGTCAGTCTCTGCTTGGGGCTACTTCAATAGGACCCAAAGCATAGCGATAGAACTTGGAACTACATTATTGTGCCAAGTTTCAAAGAGCTAGCACAAACCGTGTTTGATTTAGAGTTCCAACTACATGTATCCATATAGGAGAAAACAGAGTAAAACCTGAACATGATAACGGTTACTGCAAAGGAACGGTTTAACCTAGAATAACGAAATTTGGTGAGCCAAGTGGGATTGGTGTACTTATCATTACCTGCCAGTATCATCAAGATTGGGTGAAAAAATGTTTGCTGAGATTTCAGGAAACTCGTAGTTTTTTGGAAGCTTGGCAACCCCTTTCTATGAAAGGGATTCTCGTCAGTCTCTGCTTGGGGCTACTTCAATAGGACCCAAAGCATAGCGATAGAACTTGGAACTACATTATTGTGCCAAGTTTCAAAGAGCTAGCACAAACCGTGTTTGATTTAGAGTTCCAACTACATGTATCCATATAGGAGAAAACAGAGTAAAACCTGAACATGATAACGGTTACTGCAAAGGAACGGTTTAACCTAGAATAACGAAATTTGGTGAGCCAAGTGGGATTGGTGTACTTATCATTACCTGCCAGTATCATCAAGATTGGGTGAAAAAATGTTTGCTGAGATTTCAGGAAACTCGTAGTTTTTTGGAAGCTTGGCAACCCCTTTCAATGAAAGTGATTCTCGTCAGTCTCTGCTTGGGGCTACTTCAATAGCACACAAACCATGGCGATAGAACTTGGAACTACAATATTGTGCCAAGTTTCAAAAGCTAGCACAAACCGTGTTTGATTTAGAGTTCCAACAACATGTATCCATATAGGAGAAAACAGAGTGAAACCTAAACATGAAAACGGTTACTGCAAAGGAACGGTTTAACCTAGAAGAACGAAGTTTGGTGAGGCAAGTGGGATTGGTGTACTTATCATTACCTGCCAGTATCATCAAGATTGGGCGAAAAAATGTTTTCTGAGATTTCAGGAAACTCGTAGATTTTTGGAAGCTTGGCAACCCCTTTCAATGAAAGTGATTCTCGTCAGTCTCTGCTTGGGGCTACTTCAATAGGACACAAACCATAGCGATAGAACTTGGAACTACATTATTGTGCCAATTTTCAAAGAGCTAGCACAAACCGTGTTTGATTTGGAGTTCCAACTACATGGATCCATATAGGAGAAAACAGAGTGAAACCTAAACATGAAAACGGTTACTGCAAAGGAACGGTTTAACCTAGAAGAACGAAATTTGTTGAGCCAAGTGGGATGGGTGTACTGATCATTATCTGCCAGTATCATCAAGATTGGGTGAAAAAATGTTTGCTGAGATTTCAGGAAACTCGTAGTTTTTTGGAAGCTTGGCAACCCCTTTCAATGAAAGTGATTCTCGTCAGTCTCTGCTTGGGGCTACTTCAATAGGACACAAACCATAGCGATAGAACTTGGAACTACAATATTGTGCCAAGTTTCAAAGAGCTATCACAAACCGTGTTTGATTTAGAGTTCCAACTACATGTATCCATATAGGAGAAAACAGAGTGAAACCTAAACATGAAAACGGTTACTGCAAAGGAACGGTTTAACCTAGAAGGACGAAATTTGTTGAGCCAAGTGGGATGGGTGTACTGATCATTATCTGCCAGTATCATCAAGATTGGGTGAAAAAATGTTTGCTGAGATTTCAGGAAACTCGTAGGTTTTTGGAAGCTTGGCAACCCCTTTCAATGAAAGTGATTCTCGTCAGTCTCTGCTTGGGGCTACATCAATAGGACACAAACCATAGCGATAGAACTTGGAACTACAATATTGTGCCAAGTTTCTAAGAGCTATCACAAACCGTGTTTGATTTAGAGTTCTAACTACATGTATCCATATAGGAGAAAACAGAGTGAAACCTAAACATGAAAACGGTTACTGCAAAGGAACAGTTTAACCTAGAAGAACGAAATTTGTTGAGCCAAGTGGGATGGGTGTACTGATCATTATCTGCCAGTATCATCAAGATTGGGTGAAAAAATGTTTGCTGAGATTTCAGGAAACTCGTAGTTTTTTGGAAGCTTGGCAACACTTTCAATGAAAGTGATTCTCGTCAGTCTCTGCTTGGGGCTACTTCAATAGGACACAAACCATATCTATAGAACTTGGAACTACAATATTGTGCCAAGTTTCAAAGAGCTAGCACAAACCGTGTTTGATTTAGAGTTCCAACTACATGTATCCATATAGGAGAAAACAGAGTGAAACCTAAACATGAAAACGGTTACTCCAAAGGATCGGTTTAACCTAGAAGAACGAGATTTCGTGAGCCAAGTGGGACTGGTGTACTGATCATTATCTGCCAGTATCATCAAGATTGGGTGAAAAAATGTTTGCTGAGATTTCAGGAAACTCGCAGTTTTTTGCAAGCCTGGCAATCCCTTTTAGTGAAAGGGATTCTCGTCAGTCTCTGCTTGGGGCTACTTCAATAGCACACAAACCATAGCGATAGAACTTGGAACTACATTGTTGTGCCAAGTTTCAAAGAGCTAGCACAAGCCGTGTTTGATTTAGAGTTCCAACTACATGTATCCATATAGGAGAAAACAGAGTGAAACCTAAACTTGAAAACGGTTACTGCAAAGGAACGGTTTAACCTAGAAGAACGAAATTTGGTGAGCCAAGTGGGATTGGTGTACTGATCATTAAATGGAAGGATCATCAAGATTGGGTGAAAAAATGTTTGCTGAGATTTCAGGAAACTCGCAGTTTTTTGCAAGCCTGGCAATCCCTTTTAGTGAAAGGGATTCTCGTCAGTCTCTGCTTGGGGCTACTTCAATAGCACACAAACCATAGCGATAGAACTTGGAACTACATTATTGTGCCAAGTTTCAAAGAGCTAGCACAAACCGTGTTTGATTTAGAGTTCCAACTACATGTATCCATATAGGAGAAAACAGAGTGAAACCTAAACAGGAAAACGGTTACTGCAAAGGAACGGTTTAACATAGAAGAACGAAATTTGGTGAGCCAAGTGGGATTGGTGTCCTGATCATTAAATGGAAGTATCATCAAGACTGGGTGAAAAAATGTTTGCTGAGATTTCAGGAAACTCGCAGTTTTTTGGAAGCCTGGCAACCCCTTTCAATGAAAGTGATTCTCGTCAGTCTCTGCTTGGGGCTACTTCAATAGCACACAAACCATAGCGATAGTACTTGGAACTACATTATTGTGCCAAGTTTCAAAGAGCTAGCACAAACCGTGTTTGATTTAGAGTTCCAACTACATGTATCCATATAGGAGAAAACAGAGTGAAACCTAAACATGAAAACGGTTAATGCAAAGGAACGGTTTAACCTAGAAGAACGAAATTTGGTGAGCCAAGTGGGATTGGTGTACTGATCATTAAATGGAAGTATCATCAAGACTGGGTGAAAAAATGTTTGCTGAGATTTCAGGAAACTCGCAGTTTTTTGGAAGCCTGGCAACCCCTTTCTATGAAAGGGATTCTCGTCAGTCTCTGCTTGGGGCTACTTCAATAGCACACAAACCATAGCGATAGAACTTGGAACTACATTATTGTGCCAAGTTTCAAAGAGCTAGCACAAACCGTGTTTGGTTTAGAGTTCCAACTACATGTATCCATATAGGAGAAAACAGAGTGAAACCTAAACATGAAAACGGTTACTGCAAAGGAACGGTTTAACCTAGAAGAACGAAATTTAGTGAGCCAAGTGAAATTCGTGTACTGATCACTACCTGCAAGTATCATCAACATTGTGTGAAAAAATGTTTGCTGAGATTTCAGGAAACTCGCAGTTTTTTGGAAGCCTGGCAACCCCTTTCAATGAAAGGGATTCTCGTCAGTCTCTGCTTGGGGCTACTTCAATAGCACACAAACCATAGCGATAGAACTTGGAACTACATTATTGTGCCAAGTTTCAAAGAGCTAGCACAAACCGTGTTTGATTTAGAGTTCCAACTACATGTATCCATATAGGAGAAAACAGAGTGAAACCTAAACATGAAAACGGTTACTGCAAAGGAACGGTTTAACCTAGAAGAACGAAATTTGGTGAGCCAAGTGGGATTGGTGTCCTGATCATTAAATGGAAGTATCATGAAGATTGGGTGAAAAAATGTTTGCTGAGATTTCAGGAAACTCGTAGTTTTTTGGAAGCTTATCAACCCCTTTCAATGAAAGGGATTCTCGTCAGTCTCTGCTTGGGGCTACTTCAATAGCACACAAACCATAGCGATAGAACTTGGAACTACATTATTGTGCCAAGTTTCAAAGAGCTAGCACAAACCGTGTTTGATTTAGAGTTCCAACTACATGTATCCATATAGGAGAAAACAGAGTGAAACCTAAACATGAAAACGGTTACTGCAAAGGAACGGTTTAACCTAGAAGAACGAAATTTGGTGAGCCAAGTGGGATTGGTGTACTGATCATTAAATGGAAGGATCATCAAGTTTGGGTGAAAAAATGTTTGCTGAGATTTCAGGAAACTCGCAGTTTTTTGCAAGCTTGGCAACCCCTTTCAATGAAAGGGATTCTCGTCAGTCTCTGCTTGGGGCTACTTCAATAGCACACAAACCATAGCGATAGAACTTGGAACTACATTATTGTGCCAAGTTTCAAAGAGCTAGCACAAGCCGTGTTTGATTTAGAGTTCCGACTACATGTATGCATATAGGAGAAAACAGAGTGAAACCTAAACATGAAAACGGTTACTGCAAAGGAACGGTTTAACCTAGAAGAACGAAATTTGGTGAGCCAAGTGGGATTGGTGTACTGATCATTAAATGGAAGTATCATCAAGACTGGGTGAAAAAATGTTTGCTGGGATTTCAGGAAACTCGCAGTTTTTTGGAAGCCTGGCAACCCCTTTCTATGAAAGGGATTCTCGTCAGTCTCTGCTTGGGGCTACTTCAATAGCACACAAACCATAGCGATAGAACTTGGAACTACATTATTGTGCCAAGTTTCAAAGAGCTAGCACAAACCGTGTTTGATTTAGAGTTCCAACTACATGTATCCATATAGGAGAAAACAGAGTGAAACCTAAACATGAAAACGGTTACTGCAAAGGAACGGTTTAACCTAGAAGAACGAAATTTGGTGAGCCAAGTGGGATTGGTGTACTGATCATTAAATGGAAGTATCATCAAGACTGGGTGAAAAAATGTTTGCTGAGATTTCAGGAAACTCGCAGTTTTTTGGAAGCCTGGCAACCCCTTTCTATGAAAGGGATTCTCGTCAGTCTCTGCTTGGGGCTACTTCAATAGCACACAAACCATAGCGATAGAACTTGGAACTACATTATTGTGCCAAGTTTCAAAGAGCTAGCACAAACCGTGTTTGGTTTAGAGTTCCAACTACATGTATCCATATAGGAGAAAACAGAGTGAAACCTAAACATGAAAACGGTTACTGCAAAGGAACGGTTTAACCTAGAAGAACGAAATTTAGTGAGCCAAGTGAAATTCGTGTACTGATCACTACCTGCAAGTATCATCAACATTGTGTGAAAAAATGTTTGCTGAGATTTCAGGAAACTCGCATTTTTTTGGAAGCCTGGCAACCCCTTTCAATGAAAGGGATTCTCGTCAGTCTCTGCTTGGGGCTACTTCAATAGCACACAAACCATAGCGATAGAACTTGGAACTACATTATTGTGCCAAGTTTCAAAGAGCTAGCACAAACCGTGTTTGATTTAGAGTTCCAACTACATGTATCCATATAGGAGAAAACAGAGTGAAACCTAAACATGAATACGGTTACTGCAAAGGAACGGTTTAACATAGAAGAACGAAATTTGGTGAGCCAAGTGGGATTGGTGTCCTGATCATTAAATGGAAGTATCATCAAGATTGGGTGAAAAAATGTTTGCTGAGATTTCAGGAAACTCGCAGTTTTTTGGAAGCTTGGCAACCCCTTTCAATGAAAGGGATTCTCGTCAGTCTCTGCTTGGGGCTACTTCAATAGCACACAAACCATAGCGATAGAACTTGGAACTACATTATTGTGCCAAGTTTCAAAGAGCTAGCACAAACCGTGTTTGATTTAGAGTTCCAACTACATGTATCCATATAGGAGAAAACAGAGTGAAACCTAAACATGAAAACGGTTACTGCAAAGGAACGGTTTAACCTAGAAGAACGAAATTTGGTGAGCCAAGTGGGATTGGTGTACTGATCATTAAATGGAAGTATCATCAAGACTGGGTGAAAAAATGTTTGCTGAGATTTCAGGAAACTCGCAGTTTTTTGGAAGCCTGGCAACCCCTTTCTATGAAAGGGATTCTCGTCAGTCTCTGCTTGGGGCTACTTCAATAGCACACAAACCATAGCGATAGAACTTGGAACTACATTATTGTGCCAAGTTTCAAAGAGCTAGCACAAACCGTGTTTGATTTAGAGTTCCAACTACATGTATCCATATAGGAGAAAACAGAGTGAAACCTAAACATGAAAACGGTTACTGCAAAGGAACGGTTTAACCTAGAAGAACGAAATTTGGTGAGCCAAGTGGGATTGGTGTACTCATCATTAAATGGAAGTATCATCAAGATTGGGTGAAAAAATGTTTGCTGAGATTTCAGGAAACTCGCAGTTTTTTGCAAGCTTCGCAACCCCTTTCAATGAAAGGGATTCTCGTCAGTCTCTGCTTGGGGCGACTTCAATAGCACACAAACCATAGCGATAGAACTTGGAACTACATTATTGTGCCAAGTTTCAAAGAGCTAGCACAAGCCGTGTTTGATTTAGAGATCCAACTACATGTATGCCTATAGGAGAAAACAGAGTGAAACCTAAACATGAAAACGGTTACTGCAAAGGAACGGTTTAACCTAGAAGAACGAAATTTGGTGAGCCAAGTGGGATTGGTGTACTGATCATTAAATGGAAGTATCATCAAGACTGGGTGAAAAAATGTTTGCTGGGATTTCAGGAAACTCGCAGTTTTTTGGAAGCCTGGCAACCCCTTTCTATGAAAGGGATTCTCGTCAGTCTCTGCTTGGGGCTACTTCAATAGCACACAAACCATAGCGATAGAACTTGGAACTACATTATTGTGCCAAGTTTCAAAGAGCTAGCACAAACCGTGTTTGATTTAGAGTTCCAACTACATGTATCCATATAGGAGAAAACAGAGTGAAACCTAAACATGAAAACGGTTACTGCAAAGGAACGGTTTAACCTAGAAGAACGAAATTTGGTGAGCCAAGTGGGATTGGTGTACTGATCATTAAATGGAAGTATCATCAAGATTGGGTGAAAAAATGTTTGCTGAGATTTCAGGAAACTCGCAGTTTTTTGCAAGCTTCGCAACCCCTTTCAATGAAAGGGATTCTCGTCAGTCTCTGCTTGGGGCGACTTCAATAGCACACAAACCATAGCGATAGAACTTGGAACTACATTATTGTGCCAAGTTTCAAAGAGCTAGCACAAGCCGTGTTTGATTTAGAGTTCCAACTACATGTATGCATATAGGAGAAAACAGAGTGAAACCTAAACATGAAAACGGTTACTGCAAAGGAACGGTTTAACCTAGAAGAACGAAATTTGGTGAGCCAAGTGGGATTGGTGTACTGATCATTAAATGGAAGTATCATCAAGACTGGGTGAAAAAATGTTTGCTGAGATTTCAGGAAACTCGCAGTTTTTTGGAAGCCTGGCAACCCCTTTCTATGAAAGGGATTCTCGTCAGTCTCTGCTTGGGGCTACTTCAATAGCACACAAACCATAGCGATAGAACTTGGAACTACATTATTGTGCCAAGTTTCAAAGAGCTAGCACAAACCGTGTTTGATTTAGAGTTCCAACTACATGTATCCATATAGGAGAAAACAGAGTGAAACCTAAACATGAAAACGGTTACTGCAAAGGAACGGTTTAACCTAGAAGAACGAAATTTGGTGAGCCAAGTGGGATTGGTGTACTGATCATTAAATGGAAGTATCATCAAGATTGGGTGAAAAAATGTGTGCTGAGATTTCAGGAAACTCGCAGTTTTTTGCAAGCTTCGCAACCCCTTTCAATGAAAGGGATTCTCGTCAGTCTCTGCTTGGGGCGACTTCAATAGCACACAAACCATAGCGATAGAACTTGGAACTACATTATTGTGCCAAGTTTCAAAGAGCTAGCACAAGCCGTGTTTGATGTAGAGTTCCAACTACATGTATGCCTATAGGAGAAAACAGAGTGAAACCTAAACATGAAAACGGTTACTGCAAAGGAACGGTTTAACCTAGAAGAACGAAATTTGGTGAGCCAAGTGGGATTGGTGTACTGATCATTAAATGGAAGTATCATCAAGACTGGGTGAAAAAATGTTTGCTGGGATTTCAGGAAACTCGCAGTTTTTTGGAAGCCTGGCAACCCCTTTCTATGAAAGGGATTCTCGTCAGTCTCTGCTTGGGGCTACTTCAATAGCACACAAACCATAGCGATAGAACTTGGAACTACATTATTGTGCCAAGTTTCAAAGAGCTAGCACAAACCGTGTTTGATTTAGAGTTCCAACTACATGTATGCATATAGGAGAAAACAGAGTGAAACCTAAACATGAAAACGGTTACTGCAAAGGAACGGTTTAACCTAGAAGAACGAAATTTGGTGAGCCAAGTGGGATTGGTGTACTGATCATTAAATGGAAGTATCATCAAGATTGGGTGAAAAAATGTTTGCTGAGATTTCAGGAAACTCGCAGTTTTTTGCAAGCTTCGCAACCCCTTTCAATGAAAGGGATTCTCGTCAGTCTCTGCTTGGGGCGACTTCAATAGCACACAAACCATAGCGATAGAACTTGGAACTACATTATTGTGCCAAGTTTCAAAGAGCTAGCACAAGCCGTGTTTGATTTAGAGTTCCAACTACATGTATGCATATAGGAGAAAACAGAGTGAAACCTAAACATGAAAACGGTTACTGCAAAGGAACGGTTTAACCTAGAAGAACGAAATTTGGTGAGCCAAGTGGGATTGGTGTACTGATCATTAAATGGAAGTATCATCAAGATTGGGTGAAAAAATGTTTGCTGAGATTTCAGGAAACTCGCAGTTTTTTGCAAGCCTGGCAATCCCTTTTAGTGAAAGGGATTCTCGTCAGTCTCTGCTTGGGGCTACTTCAATAGCACACAAACCATAGCGATAGAACTTGGAACTACATTATTGTGCCAAGTTTCAAAGAGCTAGCACAAACCGTGTTTGATTTAGAGTTCCAACTACATGTATCCATATAGGAGAAAACAGAGTGAAACCTAAACATGAAAACGGTTACTGCAAAGGAACGGTTTAACCTAGAAGAACGAAATTTGGTGAGCCAAGTGGGATTGGTGTCCTGATCATTAAATGGAAGTATCATCAAGACTGGGTGAAAAAATGTTTGCTGAGATTTCAGGAAACTCTCAGTTTTTTGGAAGCCTGGCAACCCTTTCAATGAAAGTGATTCTCGTCAGTGTCTGCTTGGGGCTACTTCAATAGCACACAAACCATAGCGATAGTACTTGGAACTACATTATTGTGCCAAGTTTCAAAGAGCTAGCACAAACCGTGTTTGATTTAGAGTTCCAACTACATGTATCCATATAGGAGAAAACAGAGTGAAACCTAAACATGAAAACGGTTACTGCAAAGGAACGGTTTAACCTAGAAGAAGGAAATTTGGTGAGCCAAGTGGGATTGGTGTACTGATCATTAAATGGAAGTATCATCAAGATTGGGTGAAAAAATGTTTGCTGAGATTTCAGGAAACTCGCAGTTTTTTGCAAGCTTGGCAACCCCTTTCAATGAAAGGGATTCTCATCAGTATCTGCTTGGGGCTACTTCAATAGCACACAAACCATAGCGATAGAACTTGGAACTACATTATTGTGCCAAGTTTCAAAGAGCTAGCACAAACCGTGTTTGATTTAGAGTTCCAACTACATGTATCCATATAGGAGAAAACAGAGTGAAACCTAAACATGAAAACGGGTACTGCAAAGGAACGGTTTAACCTAGAAGAACGAAATTTGGTGAGCCAAGTGGGATTGGTGTACTGATCATTAAATGGAAGTATCATCAAGACTGGGTGAAAAAATGTTTGCTGAGATTTCAGGAAACTCGCAGTTTTTTGGAAGCCTGGCAACCCCTTTCTATGAAAGGGATTCTCGTCAGTCTCTGCTTGGGGCTACTTCAATACCACACAAACCATAGCGATAGAACTTGGAACTACATTATTGTGCCAAGTTTCAAAGAGCTAGCACAAACCGTGTTTGATTTAGAGTTCCAACTACATGTATCCATATAGGAGAAAACAGAGTGAAACCTAAACATGAAAACGGTTACTGCAAAGGAACGGTTTAACCTAGAAGAACGAAATTTAGTGAGCCAAGTGGGATTCTTGTACTGATCATTAAATGGAAGTATCATCAAGATTGGGTGAAAAAATGTTTGCTGAGATTTCAGGAAACTCGCAGTTTTTTGCAAGCTTGGCAACCCCTTTCAACTAAAGTGATTCTCGTCAGTCTCTGCTTGGGGCTACTACAATAGCACACAAACCATAGCGATAGAACTTGGAACTACATTATTGTGCCAAGTTTCAAATAGCTAGCACAAGCCGTGTTTGTTTTAGAGTTCCAACTACATGTATGCATATAGGAGAAAACAGAGTGAAACCTAAACATGAAAACGGTTACTGCAAAGGAACGGTTTAACCTAGAAGAACGAAATTTGGTGAGCCAAGTGGGATTGGTGTACTGATCATTAAATGGAAGTATCATCAAGACTGGGTGAAAAAATGTTTGCTGAGATTTCAGGAAACTCGCAGTTTTTTGCAAGCTTCGCAACCCTTTCAATGAAAGGGATTCTCGTCAGTCTCTGCTTGGGGCGACTTCAATAGCACACAAACCATAGCGATAGTACTTGGAACTACATTATTGTGCCAAGTTTCAAAGAGCTAGCACAAACCGTGTTTGATTTAGAGTTCCAACTACATGTATCCATATAGGAGAAAACAGAGTGAAACCTAAACATGAAAACGGTTACTGCAAAGGAACGGTTTAACCTAGAAGAACGAAATTTGGTGAGCCAAGTGGGATTGGTGTACTGATCATTAAATGGAAGTATCATCAAGATTGGGTGAAAAAATGTTTGCTGAGATTTCAGGAAACTCGCAGTTTTTTGCAAGCTTCGCAACCCCTTTCAATGAAAGGGATTCTCGTCAGTCTCTGCTTGGGGCGACTTCAATAGCACACAAACCATAGCGATAGAACTTGGAACTACATTATTGTGCCAAGTTTCAAAGAGCTAGCACAAGCCGTGTTTGATTTAGAGTTCCAACTACATGTATGCCTATAGGAGAAAACAGAGTGAAACCTAAACATGAAAACGGATACTGCAAAGGAACGGTTTAACCTAGAAGAACGAAATTTGGTGAGCCAAGTGGGATTGGTGTCCTGATCATTAAATGGAAGTATCATCAAGACTGGGTGAAAAAATGTTTGCTGAGATTTCAGGAAACTCGCAGTTTTTTGGAAGCCTGGCAACCCCTTTCAATGAAAGTGATTCTCGTCAGTCTCTGCTTGGGGCTACTTCAATAGCACACAAACCATAGCGATAGTACTTGGAACTACATTATTGTGCCAAGTTTCAAAGAGCTAGCACAAACCGTGTTTGATTTAGAGTTCCAACTACATGTATCCATATAGGAGAAAACAGAGTGAAACCTAAACATGAAAACGGTTACTGCAAAGGAACGGTTTAACCTAGAAGAACGAAATTTGGTGAGCCAAGTGGGATTGGTGTACTGATCATTAAATGGAAGTATCATCAAGATTGGGTGAAAAAATGTTTGCTGAGATTTCAGGAAACTCGCAGTTTTTTGGAAGCTTGGCAACCCCTTTCAATGAAAGGGATTCTCGTCAGTCTCTGCTTGGGGCTACTTCAATAGCACACAAACCATAGCGATAGAACTTGGAACTACATTATTGTGCCAAGTTTCAAAGAGCTAGCACAAACCGTGTTTGATTTAGAGTTCCAACTACATGTATCCATATAGGAGAAAACAGAGTGAAACCTAAACATGAAAACGGTTACTGCAAAGGAACGGTTTAACCTAGAAGAACGAAATTTGGTGAGCCAAGTGGGATTGGTGTACTGATCATTAAATGGAAGTATCATCAAGATTGGGTGAAAAAATGTTTGCTGAGATTTCAGGAAACTCGCAGTTTTTTGCAAGCTTCGCAACCCCTTTCAATGAAAGGGATTCTCGTCAGTCTCTGCTTGGGGCGACTTCAATAGCACACAAACCATAGCGATAGAACTTGGAACTACATTATTGTGCCAAGTTTCAAAGAGCTAGCACAAGCCGTGTTTGATTTAGAGTTCCAACTACATGTATGCATATAGGAGAAAACAGAGTGAAACCTAAACATGAAAACGGTTACTGCAAAGGAACGGTTTAACCTAGAAGAACGAAATTTGGTGAGCCAAGTGGGATTGGTGTACTGATCATTAAATGGAAGTATCATCAAGACTGGGTGAAAAATGTTTGCTGAGATTTCAGGAACTCGCAGTTTTATGGAAGCCTGGCAACCCCTTTCTATGAAAGGGATTCTCGTCAGTCTCTGCTTGGGGCTACTTCAATAGCACACAAACCATAGCGATAGAACTTGGAACTACATTATTGTGCCAAGTTTCAAAGAGCTAGCACAAACCGTGTTTGATTTAGAGTTCCAACTACATGTATCCATATAGGAGAAAACAGAGTGAAACCTAAACATGAAAACGGTTACTGCAAAGGAACGGTTTAACATAGAAGAACGAAATTTGGTGAGCCAAGTGGGATTGGTGTCCTGATCATTAAATGGAAGTATCATCAAGACTGGGTGAAAAAATGTTTGCTGAGATTTCAGGAAACTCGCAGTTTTTTGGAAGCCTGGCAACCCCTTTCAATGAAAGTGATTCTCGTCAGTGTCTGCTTGGGGCTACTTCAATAGCACACAAACCATAGCGATAGTACTTGGAACTACATTATTGTGCCAAGTTTCAAAGAGCTAGCACAAACCGTGTTTGATTTAGAGTTCCAACTACATGTATCCATATAGGAGAAAACAGAGTGAAACCTAAACATGAAAACGGTTACTGCAAAGGAACGGTTTAACCTAGAAGAACGAAATTTGGTGAGCCAAGTGGGATTGGTGTACTGATCATTAAATGGAAGTATCATCAAGATTGGGTGAAAAAAATGTTTGCTGAGATTTCAGGAAACTCGCAGTTTTTTGCAAGCTTGGCAACCCCTTTCAACTAAAGTGATTCTCGTCAGTCTCTGCTTGGGGCTACTACAATAGCACACAAACCATAGCGATAGAACTTGGAACTACATTATTGTGCCAAGTTTCAAATAGCTAGCACAAGCCGTGTTTGTTTTAGAGTTCCAACTACATGTATGCATATAGGAGAAAACAGAGTGAAACCTAAACATGAAAATGGTTACTGCAAAGGAACGGTTTAACATAGAAGAACGAAATTTGGTGAGCCAAGTGGGATTGGTGTCCTGATCATTAAATGGAAGTATCATCAAGACTGGGTGAAAAAATGTTTGCTGAGATTTCAGGAAACTCGCAGTTTTTTGGAAGCCTGGCAACCCCTTTCAATGAAAGTGATTCTCGTCAGTCTCTGCTTGGGCTACTTCAATAGCACACAAACCATAGCGATAGTACTTGGAACTACATTATTGTGCCAAGTTTCAAAGAGCTAGCACAAACGTGTTTGATTTAGAGTTCCAACTACATGTATCCATATAGGAGAAAACAGAGTGAAACCTAAACATGAAAACGGTTACTGCAAAGGAACGGTTTAACCTAGAAGAACGAAATTTGGTGAGCCAAGTGGGATTGGTGTACTGATCATTAAATGGAAGTATCATCAAGATTGGGTGAAAAAATGTTTGCTGAGATTTCAGGAAACTCGCAGTTTTTGGAAGCTTGGCAACCCCTTTCAATGAAAGGGATTCTCGTCAGTCTCTGCTTGGGGCTACTTCAATAGCACTAAAACCATAGCGATAGAACTTGGAACTACATTATTGTGCCAAGTTTCAAAGAGCTAGCACAAACCGTGTTTTCATTTAGAGTTCCAACTACATGTATCCATATAGGAGAAAACAGAGTGAAACCTAAACATGAAAACGGTTACTGCAAAGGAACGGTTTAACCTAGAAGAACGAAATTTGGTGAGCCAAGTGGGATTGGTGTACTGATCATTAAATGGAAGTATCATCAAGATTGGGTGAAAAAATGTTTGCTGAGATTTCAGGAAACTCGCAGTTTTTTGCAAGCTTCGCAACCCCTTTCAATGAAAGGGATTCTCGTCAGTCTCTGCTTGGGGCGACTTCAATAGCACACAAACCATAGCGATAGAACTTGGAACTACATTATTGTGCCAAGTTTCAAAGAGCTAGCACAAGCCGTGTTTGATTTAGAGTTCCAACTACATGTATGCATATAGGAGAAAACAGAGTGAAACCTAAAACATGAAAACGGTTACTGCAAAGGAACGGTTTAACCTAGAGAACGAAATTTGGTGAGCCAAGTGGGATTGGTGTACTGATCATTAAATGGAAGTATCATCAAGACTGGGTGAAAAAATGTTTGCTGAGATTTCAGGAAACTCGCAGTTTTTTGGAAGCCTGGCAATCCCTTTCAATGAAAGTGATTCTCGTCAGTCTCTGCTTGGGGCTACTTCAATAGCACACAAACCATAGCGATAGTACTTGGAACTACATTATTGTGCCAAGTTTCAAAGAGCTAGCACAAACCGTGTTTGATTTAGAGTTCCAACTACATGTATCCATATAGGAGAAAACAGAGTGAAACCTAAACATGAAACGGTTACTGCAAAGGAACGGTTTAACCTAGAAGAACGAAATTTGGTGAGCCAAGTGGGATTGGTGTACTGATCATTAAATGGAAGTATCATCAATATTGGGTGAAAAAATGTTTGCTGAGATTTCAGGAAACTCGCAGTTTTTTGCAAGCTTGGCAACCCCTTTCAATGAAAGGGATTCTCGTCAGTCTCTGCTTGGGGCTACGTCAATACCACACAAACCATAGCGATAGAACTTGGAACTACATTATTGTGCAAAGTTTCAAAGAGCTAGCACAAACCATGTTTGATTTAGAGTTCCAACTACATGTATCCATATAGGAGAAAACAGAGTGAAACCTAAACATGAAAACGGTTACTTCAAAGGAACGGTTTAACCTAGAAGAACGAAATTTGGTGAGCCAAGTGGGATTGGTGTACTGATCATTAAATGGAAGTATCATCAAGATTGGGTGAAAAAATGTTTGCTGAGATTTCAGGAAACTCGTAGTTTTTTGGAAGCTTGGCAACCCCTTTCAATGAAAGGGATTCTCGTCAGTCTCTGCTTGGGGCTACTTCAATAGCACACAAACCATAGCGATAGAACTTGGAACTACATTATTGTGCCAAGTTTCAAAGAGCTAGCACAAACCGTGTTTGATTTAGAGTCCAACTACATGTATCCATATAGGAGAAAACAGAGTGAAACCTAAACATGAAAACGGTTACTGCAAAGGAACGGTTTAACCTAGAAGAACGAAATTTGGTGAGCCAAGTGGGATTGGTGTAACTGATCATTAAATGGAAGTATCATCAAGATTGGGTTAAAAAATGTTTGCTGAGATTTCAGGAAACTCGCAGTTTTTTGCAAGCTTCGCAACCCCTTTCAATGAAAGGGATTCTCGTCAGTCTCTGCTTGGGGCGACTTCAATAGCACACAAAGCATAGCGATAGAACTTGGAACTACATCATTGTGCCAAGTTTCAAAGAGCTAGCACAAGCCGTGTTTGATTTAGAGTTCCAACTACATGTATGCATATAGGAGAAAACAGAGTGAAACCTAAACATGAAAACGGTTACTGCAAAGGAACGGTTTAACCTAGAAGAACGAAATTTGGTGAGCCAAGTGGGATTGGTGTACTGATCATTAAATGGAAGTATCATCAAGACTGGGTGAAAAAATGTTTGCTGAGATTTCAGGAAACTCGCAGTTTTTTGGAAGCCTGGCAACCCCTTTCTATGAATGGGATTCTCGTCAGTCTCTGCTTGGGGCTACTTCAATAGCACACAAACCATAGCGATAGAACTTGGAACTACATTATTGTGCCAAGTTTCAAAGAGCTAGCACAAACCGTGTTTGATTTAGAGTTCCAACTACATGTATCCATATAGGAGAAAACAGAGTGAAACCTAAACATGAAAACGGTTACTGCAAAGGAACGGTTTAACCTAGAAGAAGGAAATTTGGTGAGCCAAGTGGGATTGGTGTACTGATCATTAAATGGAAGTATCATCAAGATTGGGTGAAAAAATGTTTGCTGAGATTTCAGGAAACTCGCAGTTTTTTGCAAGCTTGGCAACCCCTTTCAATGAAAGGGATTCTCGTCAGTCTCTGCTTGGGGCTACTTCAATAGCACACAAACCATAGCGATAGAACTTGGAACTACATTATTGTGCCAAGTTTCAAAGAGCTAGCACAAGCCGTGTTTGATTTAGAGTTCCAACTACATGTATGCATATAGGAGAAAACAGAGTGAAACCTAAACATGAAAACGGTTACTGCAAAGGAACGGTTTAACCTAGAAGAACGAAATTTGGTGAGCCAAGTGGGATTGGTGTACTGATCATTAAATGGAAGGATCATCAAGATTGGGTGAAAAAATGTTTGCTGAGATTTCAGGAAACTCGCAGTTTTTTGCAAGCCTGGCAATCCCTTTTAGTGAAAGGGATTCTCGTCAGTCTCTGCTTGGGGCTACTTCAATAGCACACAAACCATAGCGATAGAACTTGGAACTACATTATTGTGCCAAGTTTCAAAGAGCTAGCACAAACCGTGTTTCATTTAGAGTTCCAACTACATGTATCCATATAGGAGAAAACAGAGTGAAACCTAAACATGAAAACGGTTACTTCAAAGGAACGGTTTAACCTAGAAGAACGAAATTTGGTGAGCCAAGTGGGATTGGTGTACTGATCATTAAATGGAAGTATCATCAAGATTGGGTGAAAAAATGTTTGCTGAGATTTCAGGAAACTCGTAGTTTTTTGGAAGCTTGGCAACCCCTTTCAATGAAAGGGATTCTCGTCAGTCTCTGCTTGGGGCTACTTCAATAGCACACAAACCATAGCGATAGAACTTGGAACTACATTATTGTGCCAAGTTTCAAAGAGCTAGCACAAACCGTGTTTCATTTAGAGTTCCAACTACATGTATCCATATAGGAGAAAACAGAGTGAAACCTAAACATTAAAACGGTTACTGCAAAGGAACGGTTTAACCTAGAAGAACGAAATTTGGTGAGCCAAGTGGGATTGGTGTACTGATCATTAAATGGAAGTATCATCAAGATTGGGTGAAAAAATGTTTGCTGAGATTTCAGGAAACTCGCAGTTTTTTGCAAGCTTCGCAACCCCTTTCAATGAAAGGGATTCTCGTCAGTCTCTGCTTGGGGCGACTTCAATAGCACACAAAGCATAGCGATAGAACTTGGAACTACATCATTGTGCCAAGTTTCAAAGAGCTAGCACAAGCCGTGTTTGATTTAGAGTTCCAACTACATGTATGCATATAGGAGAAAACAGAGTGAAACCTAAACATGAAAACGGTTACTGCAAAGGAACGGTTTAACCTAGAAGAACGAAATTTGGTGAGCCAAGTGGGATTGGTGTACTGATCATTAAATGGAAGTATCATCAAGACTGGGTGAAAAAATGTTTGCTGAGATTTCAGGAAACTCGCAGTTTTTTGGAAGCCTGGCAACCCCTTTCTATGAATGGGATTCTCGTCAGTCTCTGCTTGGGGCTACTTCAATAGCACACAAACCATAGCGATAGAACTTGGAACTACATTATTGTGCCAAGTTTCAAAGAGCTAGCACAAACCGTGTTTGATTTAGAGTTCCAACTACATGTATCCATATAGGAGAAAACAGAGTGAAACCTAAACATGAAAACGGTTACTGCAAAGGAACGGTTTAACCTAGAAGAAGGAAATTTTGTGAGCCAAGTGGGATTGGTGTACTGATCATTAAATGGAAGTATCATCAAGATTGGGTGAAAAAATGTTTGCTGAGATTTCAGGAAACTCGCAGTTTTTTGCAATCTTGGCAACCCCTTTCAATGAAAGGGATTCTCGTCAGTCTCTGCTTGGGGCTACTTCAATAGCACACAAACCATAGCGATAGAACTTGGAACTACATTATTGTGCCAAGTTTCAAAGAGCTAGCACAAGCCGTGTTTGATTTAGAGTTCCAACTACATGTATGCATATAGGAGAAAACAGAGTGAAACCTAAACATGAAAACGGTTACTGCAAAGGAACGGTTTAACCTAGAAGAAGGAAATTTGGTGAGCCAAGTGGGATTGGTGTACTGATCATTAAATGGAAGGATCATCAAGATTGGGTGAAAAAATGTTTGCTGAGATTTCAGGAAACTCGCAGTTTTTTGCAAGCCTGGCAATCCCTTTTAGTGAAAGGGATTCTCCTCAGTCTCTGCTTGGGGCTACTTCAATAGCACACAAACCATAGCGATAGAACTTGGAACTACATTATTGTGCCAAATTTCAAAGAGCTAGCACAAACCGTGTTTGATTTAGAGTTCCAACTACATGTATCCATATAGGAGAAAACAGAGTGAAACCTAAACATGAAAACGGTTACTTCAAAGGAACGGTTTAACCTAGAAGAACGAAATTTGGTGAGCCAAGTGGGATTGGTGTACTGATCATTAAATGGAAGTATCATCAAGATTGGGTGAAAAAATGTTTGCTGAGATTTCAGGAAACTCGTAGTTTTTTGGAAGCTTTCAACCCCTTTCAATTGAAAGGGATTCTCGTCAGTCTCTGCTTGGGGCTACTTCAATAGCACACAAACCATAGCGATAGAACTTGGAACTACATTATTGTGCCAAGTTTCAAAGAGCTAGCACAAACCGTGTTTCATTTAGAGTTCCAACTACATGTATCCATATAGGAGAAAACAGAGTGAAACCTAAACATGAAAACGGTTACTGCAAAGGAACGGTTTAACCTAGAAGAACGAAATTTGGTGAGCCAAGTGGGATTGGTGTACTGATCATTAAATGGAAGTATCATCAAGATTGGGTGAAAAAATGTTTGCTGAGATTTCAGGAAACTCGCAGTTTTTTGCAAGCTTCGCAACCCCTTTCAATGAAAGGGATTCTCGTCAGTCTCTGCTTGGGGCGACTTCAATAGCACACAAACCATAGCGATAGAACTTGGAACTACATTATTGTGCCAAGTTTCAAAGAGCTAGCACAAGCCGTGTTTGATTTAGAGTTCCAACTACATGTATGCATATAGGAGAAAACAGAGTGAAACCTAAACATGAAAACGGTTACTGCAAAGGAACGGTTTAACCTAGAAGAACGAAATTTGGTGAGCCAAGTGGGACTGGTGTACTGATCATTAAATGGAAGTATCATCAAGACTGGGTGAAAAAATGTTTGCTGAGATTTCAGGAAACTCGCAGTTTTTTGGAAGCCTGGCAACCCCTTTCTAGGAAAGGGATTCTCGTCAGTCTCTGCTTGGGGCTACTTCAATAGCACACAAACCATAGCGATAGAACTTGGAACTACATTATTGTGCCAAGTTTCAAAGAGCTAGCACAAACCGTGTTTGATTTAGAGTTCCAACTACATGTATCCATATAGGAGAAAACAGAGTGAAACCTAAACATGAAAACGGTTACTGCAAAGGAACGGTTTAACCTAGAAGAAGGAAATTTGGTGAGCCAAGTGGGATTGGTGTACTGATCATTAAATGGAAGTATCATCAAGATTGGGTGAAAAAATATTTGCTGAGATTTCAGGAAACTCGCAGTTTTTTGCAAGCTTGGCAACCCCTTTCAATGAAAGGGATTCTCGTCAGTCTCTGCTTGGGGCTACTTCAATAGCACACAAACCATAGCGATAGAACTTGGAACTACATTATTGTGCCAAGTTTCAAAGAGCTAGCACAAACCGTGTTTGATTTAGAGTTCCAACTACATGTATCCATATAGGAGAAAACAGAGTGAAACCTAAACATGAAAACGGTTACTGCAAAGGAACGGTTTAACCTAGAAGAACGAAATTTGGTGAGCCAAGTGGGATTGGTGTACTGATCATTAAATGGAAGTATCATCAAGACTGGGTGAAAAAATGTTTGCTGAGATTTCAGGAAACTCGCAGTTTTTAGGAAGCCTGGCAACCCCTTTCTATGAAAGGGATTCTCGTCAGTCTCTGCTTGGGGCTACTTCAATAGCACACAAACCATAGCGATAGAACTTGGAACTACATTATTGTGCCAAGTTTCAAAGAGCTAGCACAAACCCTGTTTGATTTAGAGTTCCAACTACATGTATCCATATAGGAGAAAACAGAGTGAAACCTAAACATGAAAACGGTTACTGCAAAGGAACGGTTTAACCTAGAAGAAGGAAATTTGGTGAGCCAAGTGGGATTGGTGTACTGATCATTAAATGGAAGTATCATCAAGATTGGGTGAAAAAATGTTTGCTGAGATTTCAGGAAACTCGCAGTTTTTTGCAAGCTTGGCAACCCCTTTCAATGAAAGGGATTCTCGTCAGTCTCTGCTTGGGGCTACTTCAATAGCACACAAACCATAGCGATAGAACTTGGAACTACATTATTGTGCCAAGTTTCAAAGAGCTAGCACAAGCCGTGTTTGATTTAGAGTTCCAACTACATGTATGCATATAGGAGAAAACAGAGTGAAACCTAAACATGAAAACGGTTACTGCAAAGGAACGGTTTAACCTAGAAGAAGGAAATTTGGTGAGCCAAGTGGGATTGGTGTACTGATCATTAAATGGAAGTATCATCAAGATTGGGTGAAAAAATGTTTGCTGAGATTTCAGGAAACTCGCAGTTTTTTGCAAGCTTGGCAACCCCTTTCAATGAAAGGGATTCTCGTCAGTCTCTGCTTGGGGCTACTTCAAGAGCACACAAACCATAGCGATAGAACTTGGAACTACATTATTGTGCCAAGTTTCAAAGAGCTAGCACAAGCCGTGTTTGATTTAGAGTTCCAACTACATGTATGCATATAGGAGAAAACAGAGTGAAACCTAAACATGAAAACGGTTACTGCAAAGGAACGGTTTAACCTAGAAGAACGAAATTTGGTGAGCCAAGTGGGATTGGTGTACTGATCATTAAATGGAAGGATCATCAAGATTGGGTGAAAAAATGTTTGCTGAGATTTCAGGAAACTCGCAGTTTTTTGCAAGCCTGGCAATCCCTTTTAGTGAAAGGGATTCTCGTCAGTCTCTGCTTGGGGCTACTTCAATAGCACACAAACCATCGCGATAGAACTTGGAACCACATTATTGTGCCAATTTTCAAAGAGCTAGCACAAACCGTGTTTGATTTAGAGTTCCAACTACATGTATCCATATAGGAGAAAACAGAGTGAAACCTAAACATGAAAACGGTTACTGCAAAGGAACGGTTTAACCTAGAAGAAGGAAATTTGGTGAGCCAAGTGGGATTGGTGTCCTGATCATTAAATGGAAGTATCATCAAGACTGGGTGAAAAAATGTTTGCTGAGATTTCAGGAAACTCGCAGTTTTTTGGAAGCCTGGCAACCCCTTTCAATGAAAGTGATTCTCGTCAGTCTCTGCTTGGGGCTACTTCAATAGCACACAAACCATAGCGATAGTACTTGGAACTACATTATTGTGCCAAGTTTCAAAGAGCTAGCACAAACCGTGTTTGATTTAGAGTTCCAACTACATGTATCCATATAGGAGAAAACAGAGTGAAACCTAAACATGAAAACGGTTACTGCAAAGGAACGGTTTAACCTAGAAGAAGGAAATTTGGTGAGCCAAGTGGGATTGGTGTACTGATCATTAAATGGAAGTATCATCAAGATTGGGTGAAAAAATGTTTGCTGAGATTTCAGGAAACTCGCAGTTTTTTGCAAGCTTGGCAACCCCTTTCAATGAAAGGGATTCTCGTCAGTCTCTGCTTGGGGCTACTTCAATAGCACACAAACCATAGCGATAGAACTTGGAACTACATTATTGTGCCAAGTTTCAAAGAGCTAGCACAAACCGTGTTTGATTTAGAGTTCCAACTACATGTATCCATATAGGAGAAAACAGAGTGAAACCTAAACATGAAAACGGTTACTTCAAAGGAACGGTTTAACCTAGAAGAACGAAATTTGGTGAGCCAAGTGGGATTGGTGTACAGATCATTAAATGGAAGTATCATCAAGATTGGGTGAAAAAATGTTTGCTGAGATTTCAGGAAACTCGTAGTTTTTTGGAAGCTTGGCAACCCCTTTCAATGAAAGGGATTCTCGTCAGTCTCTGCTTGGGGCTACTTCAATAGCACACAAACCATAGCGATAGAACTTGGAACTACATTATTGTGCCAAGTTTCAAAGAGCTAGCACAAACCGTGTTTCATTTAGAGTTCCAACTACATGTATCCATATAGGAGAAAACAGAGTGAAACCTAAACATGAAAACGGTTACTGCAAAGGAACGGTTTAACCTAGAAGAACGAAATTTGGTGAGCCAAGTGGGATTGGTGTACTGATCATTAAATGGAAGTATCATCAAGATTGGGTGAAAAAATGTTTGCTGAGATTTCAGGAAACTCGCAGTTTTTTGCAAGCTTCGCAACCGCTTTCAATGAAAGGAATTCTCGTCAGTCTCTGCTTGGGGCGACTTCAATAGCACACAAACCATAGCGATAGAACTTGGAACTACATTATTGTGCCAAGTTTCAAAGAGCTAGCACAAGCCGTGTTTGATTTAGAGTTCCAACTACATGTATGCATATAGGAGAAAACAGAGTGAAACCTAAACATGAAAACGGTTACTTCAAAGGAACGGTTTAACCTAGAAGAACGAAATTTGGTGAGCCAAGTGGGATTGGTGTCCTGATCATTAAATGGAAGTATCATCAAGACTGGGTGAAAAAATGTTTGCTGAGATTTCAGGAAACTCGCAGTTTTTTGGAAGCCTGGCAACCCCTTTCTATGAAAGGGATTCTCGTCAGTCTCTGCTTGGGGCTACTTCAATAGCACACAAACCATAGCGATAGAACTTGGAACTACATTATTGTGCCAAGTTTCAAAGAGCTAGCACAAACCCTGTTTGATTTAGAGTTCCAACTACATGTATCCATATAGGAGAAAACAGAGTGAAACCTAAACATGAAAACGGTTACTGCAAAGGAACGGTTTAACCTAGAAGAACGAAATTTGGTGAGCCAAGTGGGATTGGTGTCCTGATCATTAAATGGAAGTATCATCAAGATTGGGTGAAAAAATGTTTGCTGAGATTTCAGGAAACTCGCAGTTTTTTGCAAGCTTGGCAACCCCTTTCAATGAAAGGGATTCTCGTCAGTCTCTGCTTGGGGCTACTTCAATAGCACACAAACCATAGCGATAGAACTTGGAACTACATTATTGTGCCAAGTTTCAAAGAGCTAGCACAAGCCGTGTTTGATTTAGAGTTCCAACTACATGTATGCATATAGGAGAAAACAGAGTGAAACCTAAACATGAAAACGGTTACTGCAAAGGAACGGTTTAACCTAGAAGAACGAAATTTGGTGAGCCAAGTGGGATTGGTGTACTGATCATTAAATGGAAGTATCATCAAGATTGGGTAAAAAATGTTTGCTGAGATTTCAGGAAACTCGCAGTTTTTTGCAAGCCTGGCAATCCCTTTTAGTGAAAGGGATTCTCGTCAGTCTCTGCTTGGGGCTACTTCAATAGCACACAAACCATAGCGATAGAACTTGGAACCACATTATTGGGCCAAGTTTCAAAGAGCTAGCACAAACCGTGTTTGATTTAGAGTTCCAACTACATGTATCCATATAGGAGAAAACAGAGTGAAACCTAAACATGAAAACGGTTACTGCAAAGGAACGGTTTAACATAGAAGAACGAAATTTGGTGAGCCAAGTGGGATTGGTGTCCTGATCATTAAATGGAAGTATCATCAAGACTGGGTGAAAAAATGTTTGCTGAGATTTCAGGAAACTCGCAGTTTTTTGGAAGCCTGGCAACCCCTTTCAATGAATGTGATTCTCGTCAGTCTCTGCTTGGGGCTACTTCAATAGCACACAAACCATAGCGATAGTACTTGGAACTACAATCTTGTGCCAAGTTTCAAAGAGCTAGCACAAACCGTGTTTGATTTAGAGTTCCAACTACATGTATCCATATAGGAGAAAACAGAGTGAAACCTAAACATGAAAACGGTTACTGCAAAGGAACGGTTTAACCTAGAAGAAGGAAATTTGGTGAGCCAAGTGGGATTGGTGTACTGATCATTAAATGGAAGTATCATCAAGGTTGGGTGAAAAACTGTTTGCTGAGATTTCAGGAAACTCGCAGTTTTTTGCAAGCTTGGCAACCCCTTTCAATGAAAGGGATTCTCGTCAGTCTCTGCTTGGGGCTACTTCAATAGCACACAAACCATAGCGATAGAACTTGGAACTACATTATTGTGCCAAGTTTGAAAGAGCTAGCACAAACCGTGTTTGATTTAGAGTTCCAACTACATGTATCCATATAGGAGAAAACAGAGTGAAACCTAAACATGAAAACGGTTACTGCAAAGGAACGGTTTAACCTAGAAGAACGAAATTTGGTGAGCCAAGTGGGATTGGTGTACTGATAATTAAATGGAAGTATCATCAAGATTGGGTGAAAAAATGTTTGCTGAGATTTCAGGAAACTCGTAGTTTTTTGGAAGCTTGGCAACCCCTTTCAATGAAAGGGATTCTCGTCAGTCTCTGCTTGGGGCTACTTCAATAGCACACAAACCATAGCGATAGAACTTGGAACTACATTATTGTGCCAAGTTTCAAAGAGCTAGCACAAACCGTGTTTCATTTAGAGTTCCAACTACATGTATCCATATAGGAGAAAACAGAGTGAAACCTAAACATGAAAACGGTTACTGCAAAGGAACGGTTTAACCTAGAAGAACGAAATTTGGTGAGCCAAGTGGGATTGGTGTACTGATCATTAAATGGAAGTATCATCAAGATTGGGTGAAAAAATGTTTGCTGAGATTTCAGGAAACTCGCAGTTTTTTGCAAGCTTGGCAACCCCTTTCAATGAAAGTGATTCTCGTCAGTCTCTGCTTGGGGCTACTTCAATAGCACACAAACCATAGCGATAGAACTTGGAACCACATTATTGTGCCAAGTTTCAAAGAGCTAGCACAAACCGTGTTTGATTTAGAGTTCCAACTACATGTATCCATATAGGAGAAAACAGAGTGAAACCTAAACATGAAAACGGTTACTGCAAAGGAACGGTTTAACCTAGAAGAACGAAATTTAGTGAGCCAAGTGAAATTCGTGTACTGATCACTACCTGCAAGTATCATCAACATTGTGTGAAAAAATGTTTGCTGAGATTTCAGGAAACTCGCAGTTTTTTGGAAGCCTGGCAACCCCTTTCAATGAAAGGGATTCTCGTCAGTCTCTGCTTGGGGCTACTTCAATAGCACACAAACCATAGCGATAGAACTTGGAACTACATTATTGTGCCAAGTTTCAAAGAGCTAGCACAAACCGTGTTTGATTTAGAGTTCCAACTACATGTATCCATATAGGAGAAAACAGAGTGAAACCTAAACATGAAAACGGTTACTGCAAAGGAACGGTTTAACCTAGAAGAACGAAATTTGGTGAGCCAAGTGGGATTGGTGTACTGATCATTAAATGGAAGTATCATCAAGACTGGGTTAAAAAATATTTGCTGAGATTTCAGGAAACTCGCAGTTTTTTGGAAGCCTGGCAACCCCTTTCTATGAAAGGGATTCTCGTCAGTCTCTGCTTGGGGCTACTTCAATAGCACACAAACCATAGCGATAGAACTTGGAACTACATTATTGTGCCAAGTTTCAAAGAGCTAGCACAAACCGTGTTTGATTTAGAGTTCCAACTACATGTATCCATATAGGAGAAAACAGAGTGAAACCTAAACATGAAAACGGTTACTGCAAAGGAACGGTTTAACCTAGAAGAACGAAATTTGGTGAGCCAAGTGGGATTGGTGTACTGATCATTAAATGGAAGTATCATCAAGATTGGGTGAAAAAATGTTTGCTGAGATTTCAGGAAACTCGCAGTTTTTTGCAAGCTTGGCAACCCCTTTCAATGAAAGGGATTCTCGTCAGTCTCTGCTTGGGGCTACTTCAATAGCACACAAACCATAGCGATAGAACTTGGAACTACATTATTGTGCCAAGTTTCAAATAGCTAGCACAAGCCGTGTTTGATTTAGAGTTCCAACTACATGTATGCATATAGGAGAAAACAGAGTGAAACCTAAACATGAAAACGATTACTGCAAAGGAACGGTTTAACCTAGAAGAACGAAATTTGGTGAGCCAAGTGGGATTGGTGTACTGATCATTAAATGGAAGGATCATCAAGATTGGGTGAAAAAATGTTTGCTGAGATTTCAGGAAACTCGCAGTTTTTTGCAAGCCTGGCAATCCCTTTTAGTGAAAGGGATTCTCGTCAGTCTCTGCTTAGGGCTACTTCAATAGCACACAAACCATAGCGATAGAACTTGGAACTACATTATTGTGCCAAGTTTCAAAGAGCTAGCACAAACCGTGTTTGATTTAGAGTTCCAACTACATGTATCCATATAGGAGAAAACGGAGTGAAACCTAAACATGAAAACGGTTACTGCAAAGGAACGGTTTAACCTAGAAGAACGAAATTTGGTGAGCCACGTGGGATTGGTGTCCTGATCATTAAATGGAAGTATCATCAAGACTGGGTGAAAAAATGTTTGCTGAGATTTCAGGAAACTCGCAGTTTTTTGCAAGCTTGGCAACCCCTTTCAATGAAAGGGACTCTCGTCAGTCTCTGCTTGGGGCTACTTCAATAGCACACAAACCATAGCGATAGAACTTGGAACTACATTATTGTGCCAAGTTTCAAATAGCTAGCACAAGCCGTGTTTGATTTAGAGTTCCAACTACATGTATGCATATAGGAGAAAACAGAGTGAAACCTAAACATGAAAACGGTTACTGCAAAGGAACGGTTTAACCTAGAAGAACGAAATTTGGTGAGCCAAGTGGGATTGGTGTACTGATCATTAAATGGAAGGATCATCAAGATTGGGTGAAAAAATGTTTGCTGAGATTTCAGGAAACTCGCAGTTTTTTGGAAGCCTGGCAACCCCTTTCAATGAAAGTGATTCTCGTCAGTCTCTGCTTGGGGCTACTTCAATAGCACACAAACCATAGCGATAGAACTTGGAACTACATTATTGTGCCAAGTTTCAAAGAGCTAGCACAAACCGTGTTTGATTTAGAGTTCCAAATACATGTATCCATATAGGAGAAAACAGAGTGAAACCTAAACATGAAAACGGTTACTGCAAAGGAACGGTTTAACCTAGAAGAACGAAATTTGGTGAGCCAAGTGGTACTGGTGTACTGATCATTAAATGGAAGTATCATCAAGATTGGGTGAAAAAATGTTTGCTGAGATTTCAGGAAACTCGCAGTTTTTTGCAAGCTTGGCAACCCCTTTCAATGAAATGGATTCTCGTCAGTCTCTGCTTGGGGCTACTTCAATAGCACACAAACCATAGCGATAGAACTTGGAACTACATTATTGTGCCAAGTTTCAAGAGCTAGCACAAACCGTGTTTGATTTAGAGTTCCAACTACATGTATCCATATAGGAGAAAACAGAGTGAAACCTAAACATGAAAACGGTTACTGCAAAGGAACGGTTTAACCTTGAATAACGAAATTTGGTGAGCCAAGTGGGATTGGTGTCCTGATCATTAAATGGAAGTATCATCAAGACTGGGTGAAAAAATGTTTGCTGAGATTTGAGGAAACTCGCAGTTTTTTGGAAGCCTGGCAACCCCTTTCTATGAAAGGGATTCTCGTCAGTCTCTGCTTGGGGCTACTTCAATAGCACACAAACCATAGCGATAGAACTTGGAACTACATTATTGTGCCAAGTTTCAAAGAGCTAGCACAAACCGTGTTTGGTTTAGAGTTCCAACTACATGTATCCATATAGGAGAAAACAGAGTGAAACCTAAACATGAAAACGGTTACTGCAAAGGAACGGTTTAACCTAGAAGAACGAAATTTAGTGAGCCAAGTGAAATTCGTGTACTGATCACTACCTGCAAGTATCATCAACATTGTGTGAAAAAATGTTTGCTGAGATTTCAGGAAGCTCGCAGTTTTTTGGAAGCCTGGCAACCCCTTTCAATGAAAGTGATTCTCGTCAGTCTCTGCTTGGGGCTACTTCAATAGCACACAAACCATAGCGATAGAACTTGGAACTACATTATTGTGCCAAGTTTCAAAGAGCTAGCACAAACCGTGTTTGATTTAGAGTTCCAACTACATGTATCCATATAGGAGAAAACAGAGTGAAACCTAAACATGAAAACGGTTACTGCAAAGGAACGGTTTAACCTAGAAGAACGAAATTTGGTGAGCCACGTGGGATTGGTGTCCTGATCATTAAATGGAAGTATCATCAAGACTGGGTGAAAAAATGTTTGCTGAGATTTCAGGAAACTCTCAGTTTTTTGGAAGCCTGGCAACCCCTTTCAATGAAAGTGATTCTCGTCAGTCTCTGCTTGGGGCTACTTCAATAGCACACAAACCATAGCGATAGAACTTGGAACTACATTATTGTGCCAAGTTTCAAAGAGCTAGCACAAACCGTGTTTGATTTAGAGTTCCAACTACATGTATCCATATAGGAGAAAACAGAGTGAAACCTAAACATGAAAACGGTTACTGCAAAGGAACGGTTTAACCTAGAAGAACGAAATTTGGTGAGCCAAGTGGGATTGGTGTACTGATCATTAAATGGAAGTATCATCAAGATTGGGTGAAAAAATGTTTGCTGAGATTTCAGGAAACTCGCAGTTTTTTGCAAGCTTGGCAACCCCTTTCAATGAAAGGGATTCTCGTCAGTCTCTGCTTGGGGCTACTTCAATAGCACACAAACCATAGCGATAGAACTTGGAACTACATTATTGTGCCAAGTTTCAAATAGCCTGCACAAGCCGTGTTTGATTTAGAGTTCCAACTACATGTATGCATATAGGAGAAAACAGAGTGAAACCTAAACATGAAAACGGTTACTGCAAAGGAACGGTTTAACCTAGAAGAACGAAATTTGGTGAGCCAAGTGGGATTGGTGTACTGATCATTAAATGGAAGGATCATCAAGATTGGGTGAAAAAATGTTTGCTGAGATTTCAGGAAACTCGCAGTTTTTTTGCAAGACTGGCAATCCCTTTTAGTGAAAGGGATTCTCGTCAGTCTCTGCTTGGGGCTACTTCAATAGCACACAAACCGTAGCGATAGAACTTGGAACTACATTATTGTGCCAAGTTTCAAAGAGCTAGCACAAACCGTGTTTGATTTAGAGTTCCAACTACATGTATCCATATAGGAGAAAACAGAGTGAAACCTAAACATGAAAACGGTTACTGCAAACGAACGGTTTAACATAGAAGAACGAAATTTGGTGAGCCAAGTGGGATTGGTGTCCTGATCATTAAATGGAAGTATCATCAAGACTGGGTGAAAAAATGTTTGCTGAGATTTCAGGAAACTCGCAGTTTTTTGGAAGCCTGGCAACCCCTTTCAATGAAAGTGATTCTCGTCAGTCTCTGCTTGGGGCTACTTCAATAGCACACAAACCATAGCGATAGAACTTGGAACTACATTATTGTGCCAAGTTTCAAAGAGCTAGCACAAATCGTGTTTGATTTAGAGTTCCAACTACATGTATCCATATAGGAGAAAACAGAGTGAAACCTAAACATGAAAACGGTTACTGCAAAGGAACGGTTTAACCTAGAAGAACGAAATTTGGTGAGCCAAGTGGGATTGGTGTACTGATCATTAAATGGAAGTATCATCAAGATTGGGTGAAAAAATGTTTGCTGAGATTTCAGGAAACTCGCAGTTTTTTGCAAGCTTGGCAACCCCTTTCAATGAAAGGGATTCTCGTCAGTCTCTGCTTGGGGCTACTTCAATAGCACACAAACCATAGCGATAGAACTTGGAACTACATTATTGTGCCAAGTTTCAAAGAGCTAGCACAAACCGTGTTTGATTTAGAGTTCCAACTACATGTATCCATATAGGAGAAAACAGAGTGAAACCTAAACATGAAAACGGTTACTGCAAAGGAACGGTTTAACCTAGAAGAACGAAATTTGGTGAGCCAAGTGGGATTGGTGTACTGATCATTAAATGGAAGTATCATCAAGACTGGGTGAAAAAATGTTTGCTGAGATTTCAGGAAACTCGCAGTTTTTTGGAAGCCTGGCAACCCCTTTCTATGAAAGGGATTCTCGTCAGTCTCTGCTTGGGGCTACTTCAATAGCACACAAACCATAGCGATAGAACTTGGAACTACATTATTGTGCCAAGTTTCAAAGAGCTAGCACAAACCGTGTTTGATTTAGAGTTCCAACTACATGTATCCATATAGGAGAAAACAGAGTGAAACCTAAACATGAAAACGGTTACTGCAAAGGAACGGTTTAACCTAGAAGAACGAAATTTGGTGAGCCAAGTGGGATTGGTGTACTGATCATTAAATGGAAGTATCATCAAGATTGGGTGAAAAAATGTTTGCTGAGATTTCAGGAAACTCGCAGTTTTTTGCAAGCTTGGCAACCCCTTTCAATGAAAGGGATTCTCGTCAGTCTCTGCTTGGGGCTACTTCAATAGCACACAAACCATAGCGATAGAACTTGGAACTACATTATTGTGCCAAGTTTCAAAGAGCTAGCACAAACCGTGTTTGATTTAGAGTTCCAACTACATGTATCCATATAGGAGAAAACAGAGTGAAACCTAAACA